>NC_036645.1:1513914-1566149 GCF_002806865.2 Cucurbita pepo subsp. pepo | reverse complement strand
TCGAAAAGATGTAAGTCAAGGACTACCTAACGTGCAAAAGAAGTGCATAAAGTAAGCTCAAAATGAATGTCCCAATATCGATATATCGATGAACACGACCGAACTCGTAGCCAGTGAAAAAATGCAACCAAACGTATGAAGTCGTTCAATTGGGTCAATTTTGATTCCACTATCTATCATGTTCTAATATAGTAGTCGCACTCGAATTTTGTATTAAATGGTCAACGAGTTTGATACCCAGCTAGGGGTCGAGATTATATAAATAATGAACATTATAGAACATGGGTAGCACATCCCAAAATTCCAAAATATAAACAAATTAAATGAGTTACAAATTAACTCCAGCAAAAGTTACTGCGCAATATCAAGAAATTACTGCAGCTGGTTGAGGATTGAAGTGGGTAAATCCTGGATGAATGGGGATTTTAAGGTAGCAAAGAATGTTGTGGTGTTGTTGAATCAAGAACAGAGTGCATTGAGAAGAATATGAGCTAACATGAGGTCTAAGAAATATTGGTGGCCGATTTGGCCGTCCCTCCATGTGAGCTTGGCCGGAGCTCGACCGTAATGTACTCCATCGTTGCATCGGTTGTCGAAATGCCAGGGGAAGGTCATGTCGAAGTTGTCGATGACGCCGTGGATGATCCCGGATTCCTTTAACTTCTCCAGCACGACCCAGTTGAATATTTCCATTTTGTTGGGATTGAATGCGAGTGTTCGAGCGTAGCCACCGGTTGCGACCGTGGTTCGGTAGAACACTTTCGGGACTGTTAATCCCCTCTGCATGATGGAATCCAGAAGTTGTTTCCAAAATGATGCAGCATAGGCTGCCCCGACCGAGAAAGCTCGGATATTCAACCAGTGAACACCGTCGTGGAGGCCCGAGTTCATGATGATCGTGTCGGGAACGGTTTGTTCGGAGAAGTACTTGTACAGGAGATTTCTGAATCCCTCATTTCTCAATGAATTCAAACCTTCATAGTTTTGTGTATCATTCCAATGGCCATTGAAGATGCTGGTAATGCGAACCGTTTGAGACGGGTTTTTCGGGTTCGAAAAATTCCTATCGAATCGCCTCGGAACTGCAGGGATTTCAGGCAAATCCAACACGAAATTCAGAAGGTTCCTTATCGTATCGACATGATTCGAATCACCCCAAAAGAAGATCCATCTACCCTTCAAGCAATCCCAAGCAGAATCACTAGTAAACATCTGAAATGAACAATGTGCTGAATAAACCCAACCATTGCTCTCCAACAACCCCAATGACCCATTGCACCAAGGCCTCCGGCAAGGATACTCCGGTGGAAAACACCGGTACCGACCGTCATCACTGATCTCGCAACTCTCATTTCGACCGTGTCGAGTCCACCGTCCCGTCCAAATCTCTCTACCAAAATCCCACCTTCCACAACTCTTAATCTCCGGCAACTCCACCGAAGTCCTAACAAATCGAACCTTGATTCTCCGAAGCTCTCGATCGTACGCGAATCGGGTCGGGGAAAACCTCAGCCCCTCGAAACTTCGGAACAGAAGAATCACAGTCAGTTCATAATCACCGGCGAAATCAGGGTGCACCTGAACCCAAAACAAGTAAGTCCCATTCCCCAAATCTCTAACAAACGGCCGAGACTTCCACCACTCGCCGGAAAGATCAGTTTCAAAATAGTCTCCACCTAGACAACGAGGGTTTCCAGATTCATCAACAGCTTGAAACCGAAACTCATGAACATCCCCTGTCGAAAGCTCCACCACTCCCGGACCTTCCATGCCGGAAATAGCAATGTCCGCCGTCCGGGAGTCTCTGCAGGGTTCGCCGCCGGGAGTCTTCCATAAAGCCAGAAGATTGGAGGTATAATTAGCCTCGAGTTCAGCTGAAAACCAATCAGAAAAATACGCGAAGGGAACCGCCGGTTCATTCTCAATCCGGCGAGGTTCGCCGGTGGAATTATGCGGCGAAACCGGTTCAAACAACGCAGATTCCGGGTAATTTTCGGGTTTGTAAGAGACGAATTGGGTGAAATTGGAATCCTTAGTGGATAAATTAAAATGGGTATTGGTGAAATTGGAAGAAACAGAGACGAAATCTTGAGGGGAGCTCCAAAATTTGATGAAGGTATTAACGTTGAAGCCGTCGATACTCCAAACGGCCAACATACTGAGAAGAACCAACCCTGTGAGTACCCAAAAACGGGAATGTACCAACGGAGACGACACGAAAAGCCATGGCTGCGACGTCGCTCGAAGCAGGCCCTTCTCCGGCATCTGAAACTGCCGCAGATTCAACGAATCCACAACCCAGAAGAACAAAAAAGAAACCCAAAAACCCTTTGTTTCCTTCGCCGGAGAGAAATGCAGGCGATAAAGTTCTGATCTTTTCCGAACGCTAAAGATTCCCCTTTCTCGATTAAACAAAACCCAACAAAACCGAAGAGAAAAAGCAGGAAAAAAGTGAAAAAAGAACAGATTTTACTTACTGGGTTGGTCGGAAAAGCCAGAAATCTGTCTGGGTTTTGAAGATTGTTGTGTTTGAGCAACGAAGATTTGAAGAAACGGAGATGCTTCTTCAATTTCTTCTTCTTCTTCGTTGGTCTTCTGTTTTGCTGTTTCTCTCTACAAATAACAAAATTTGGGGTAGAAATTAGGGGGAATTATTGATCGATTGAAATAAAAATGTTTTTCTTTTTTTTTTTTGTATTCCTCTTCTGTCGGATAAAAACAGCGATAATTATGGAGCTGGAGACCATTGTCGATGTTCCAAAGGGAAAGGCGAGGGCGGAGCTTGAGCGGAAGACAACTTTACGAATGGACGGTTTTACCCTTCTTGTAAAATTACCGTTTTGTCAAGCAACGCGGAGCACCGACAATGTCAACGTTCTTTCCTGTCAGCCAGGATTGAAGTTGAGCTCAGTAGGGGCTTTTTCGTCATTTCATTGTTTTGCATTATGAGGATTCCTGGATTCTAGCTGTGGCACGTGCGTCCCACGCGACATGTTTCTTGTCGGGTTCCGGACTCCATGAGGAACCATTTTATATGTAACCCGACCCGCTGCGGATTATTTAGTAAAAAGGTAAATCGGTCAATTTTAGTAAGTAAAATTACATAAAGTAATTAACAATAATTTTATTAAAATTTTCCTAAATTTTCAAATACAAAATCTTATAAATTTTTAATTTTAAAAATTATAAAAACTATTTTAACTTTTTTTTTTTTTTTTTTAATATACGAAGCATTCTTAAAACGTAACATAAAATTATTAATAAGAAATTAAACTAACTGCGAGATGTCATATTGGTTGGAGAGGGAAATGAAAGTATTCCTTGCAAGGGTACA
This sequence comes from Cucurbita pepo subsp. pepo, assembly GCF_002806865.2. NCBI lineage: Eukaryota > Viridiplantae > Streptophyta > Magnoliopsida > Cucurbitales > Cucurbitaceae > Cucurbita > Cucurbita pepo. The sequence goes on along the minus strand of NC_036645.1, from coordinate 1,562,815 downwards.
AAAATCTCCACTGACGGACACATTTTAAATCATTGAGGGAAAGTCTAGAAGTAAAGCACAAAGAGGACAATGAAAGTATTCCTTCTAACGGTACAAAAATCTCCCCTCGTTTTAAATCCTTGAGGGAAAATCCAGAAGTAAAACCCAAGGAGGGAAATGAAAGTATTCCTTATAAGGGTACAAAAATCTCCCCCGATAGACACGTTTTAAATCTTCAGAAGTAAAGCCCAAAGAGTACAATATCTATTAGCAGTGGACTTAAACTATTACAAAATGGTACCAGAGCAAGACATTGAGTAGTGTGCCCGCAAGGATGCTGGCCCCCAAGGAGGGTGGATTGTGAGATCCCACGTTGGCTGAAGAGGGAACAAAACATTTCTTATAAAGATGTAAAAACCTTGAAAGGAAGTCTGAAAGAAAAGCCCAAAAAAGATAATATCTACTAGTGATGGACTTGAACTGTTACATTAACTATGTATTAAGATTTTAACCGAAGCAAGGATGAAAATATGGTTCATCGTCATCAATATTGAGGATTAATCAAAATGAATGCTAACCCATATGAAGCTTTCTGTAAATAATTACCACAAAGTTATGGAGAACACGAGAAGAATTCCAAATGAAGGAAATCTAATGAACAAACCAATCATACCCTTTCCCTGTCTCTCTGTCTGCAAATAACAATGAAAGCTACCACACATAACACAGTCTAGACAAGAGATCTGATGCCCATTTAAACAACCCTTCCTCAGAATCTGATATGATCAAATGAAATGAATGAAGAGAAGAAGGGAGCACGCAGCAGAAGAATGAACAGTACTAATGCCATGGATCATCCCACCCCTTAGGACCCTCCCTTTTCACAAAGTCAATTATGGCATCAACTGCTTCATTAACTCTGTTTGACAGAGAATGATTCCCATGTTGAATCTCAACTTTCTCTGCACCTCCCATTGCTTTGCACAATCTGCATTACCTCATAACAAAAACAATATCGTTAGGTGTCAAGCACCATGATCGATCGCTCGCTCGCTCGCTCGCTCTCTCCCGCTCTGTTGTGGCTACTACGCTCTAAATCATTGAATGTATTGTGAAACAGAGGTGAGTAACACCAGCCCCATCAAGAATGTAAATTGTTTGAGGCAGGTGGACTATGGGATAGCAATTGAGTAACAAGAGTTATTTGAGTTTACCTATCAACCAATGCCTCCTTATCCACGTATTCCGGCACGTATTCGTCGCCCATGGAAAAGATAACCTGCAATCAATATGAATGTCACCACATAATAGATGATAGCTTGTAACCGCCTAAGCCCACCGCTAATAAATATTGTCCACTTTGGCCTGTTACGTATCGTCACGGTTTTAAAAAGCGTTTGTTAGTGAGAGGTTTCCACACCCTTATAAGGAATGCTTCGTTTTCTTCTCCAACCGATGTGGGACCTCCACTCCCCCCCCCCCCAGGGGTCCAGCGTCCTCGCTGGCACACCGCTTAGTGTCTGGCTCTGATACTATTTGTAACAGTCCAAGCCTACTGCTAGCAGATATTGTCTACTTTGGTCTGTTACGTATCGTTGTCAGCCTCACAGTTTTAAAACGTGTCTGTTAGGGGGAGAGGTTTCCACATTCTTAATAAGGAATGTTTCATTCTCCTCTCCAACTGATGGATTAGCGTCCTCGCTGGCACACCGCTTGATGTCTGGCTCTAACCATTTGCAACAGTCCAAGTCCACCGCTAGTAGATATTGTCTGATTTGGCCCGTTACGTATCGACGTCAGCCTCACGGTTTTAAAACACGTTGGTTAGGGAGAGGTTTTCACACTCTTATAAGGAATGTTTCGTTCTCCTCTACAACCGATGTGGGATCTCACATGGCTTCGCTTTTATATTCTTCAGTCCGAAAGAGAAGCAATAGCTTTCATCGATCCAAAAATTAAACTTATTTGTATTCAAGTCTTTAAGTAAGGTTTAAGAAGCATTGCTCCACTCAGATAAACCAGAAAGAGAGTAGTGTGCATGCAGACCTGACACGGTGTGTTAGCCATGTGCCCCAGTCTCATTCTCAACTGGTCATCGCTAAGGTCGGAGCTGAACATGTCATCATCCCCCATGTATGAGCAAAGCGAATAATACCTGCAAATAGCTAATCGTAGCATTAAAAACTGCAATCTTGAGACAAATTAATTAAACGTACCATAAATCACCCACACGTAACAGCCCAAGCCCACCATTAGTAGATATTGTCCTCTTTGGACTTTACCTTCTGGGCTTCCCCGCAAGGTTTTAAAATGCATCTGCTAGGGAGAAGTTTCCACACCCTTATAAGGAATGTTTCGTTCCCCTCTCCAACTGATGTAGGACCTCACAATCCACCCCCCTTAGAGGCCCAACGTCCTCACTGGCACACCGCCTAGTGGCTGGCTCTAATACCATTTGTAACAGCCCGAGCCCACTGCTAGCAAATATTGTCCTCTTTGGGCTTTCCCTTTCGGGCTTTCCCGCATGGTTTTAAAACACGCCTGCTAGGGAGAGGTTTCCACACTTTTATAAGGAATATTTCGTTCTCTTCTCCAACCGATGTGGGATCTCACACACGTTTAAAGAAAGAAAGAAGGATACTACAGACACAGCAAAATCAAAAGATAGTTACATGATCTCCCACTGGTTTTCTAATTGTGAATTTCTGTTCGGAAAGATAGTAACATGTTCAACTTTCATGCTCATCTCATGTCAAAATAAAGACGATGTGCTCTTATACTCACCGAGTGGCGGTTATCGGAGACGGGTCTGCCTCCCTTGGCATAAGATCTAATCCTCTGCCTTCGTTTATCATAGTCGAAGCCAAGTCGATCATGGCTGCTGTTTCAGGAAGAGTTGCTCTATACTCTCGATCACTAACCGGAGCCTGACCAAACAAACAAGAATCATGATTGAAAGTTAAAAACTACACATAAAATCATGTGCTCTAAAAGAAATTGACTACAAGTGTTCAAACGCCAAGAGGAAAATAACTTTTTTTCTTCATTTTGGAGAACCATGGCATCCAAGATAGCTTACAAGTTGCACAAACCTTAGCTAATTCTACTCGACAATTACGTAACGCTACAACAAAGATGTAATGCGAGATTCATAACTCACCACCAGTACTGAGATGTGAATCTTCCAGTAATGAAACACTCAAGGATAAGTTATTACCTGCAAAATGGCACCACGAACTGCTCGAGAGCAAGCTGCATTTGTACGCATATAATAGACTATGTCCTGCAACAATGTCCAAAGAACATAGATGAAATTTCCAACTGTTGATCAAAGCTTCATAATTCAAGAACATTCAGTAATTACCTGACAGCCAGTACTATGTCCAAGTAACACGACACCCTCGGAGTCTTCTTTATTGATCAGATAGCTTACTAGCTGATCAAGCTCCTTGGCATCCTAATTCAAATCAAAATCCTTTTGTTAAAACAGGATATTACTGTTTGCCAACTAAAAGATAGTATACTTCTTCGTTCAAGAAACCATGGTGATGTTACCAACCCAACTTACTTGTTGCAAGCTGGAGGTACCATATCCACTGTATGATGATGATAGAAGAATCTGAACAAGTGACCATTTTTCTTTATCCAAAGCAATTGCAAGAGGTTCCAAGTATCTACAAATCAAGAAGAAAATGTCAGGAACTGCAGAGTTTCGAACTACAACAATGAAAATCGATTTCTCTCAGTCAACCCACACCAAGATCTTTGGTATGTATTTTGATGATAAGAACTGAAAGGAAATGGGGAACAGTCCCTGTCATTTTAATTTAGACCCACAAATGAAGCAAATGAAAGGTCCAATCAGGGAAAAACCCCTCGATGAAAACATACTCTGTTGCCATAAAGCCATCAGTCAATCCACCAATGAATATGACTTGCTGCTTGTAATCCCCCGTCTTAAATGCAACCTGTATAATAGAGGACACGATTAACCAGGCATCACGTGAGAAAAAAATATGTCATTACATGAATATAGAGTTTATTTTGGTCGTGATACGTAACCGCCTAAACCTACCGCTAGTAGATATTGTCCTCTTTGGACTTTCCCTTTCAGGATTCCCGTGTTGAAGAGAGGTTTTCACACCCTTATTATAAGGAATGCTATGGGATCTCACAATCCACCCCCTTGGAGGCCAGTGTCCTCGTTGGCACACCATTCGGAACCTGGCTCTGAAACCATCTGTAACAGCCCAAGCCCACCACTAGCAAATACTATCTTCTTTGAGCTTTCTCTTTCGGGCTTCCCCTCAAAACGCGTCTGCTAGAGAGAGGTTTCCACACCCTTATTATAAGGAATGTTTCATTCCTCACTCCAACCAATGTGGGATCTCACAATCCACCCTCCTTGGAGGCCTAGCATCCTCGCTAGCACACCATTCGGAGCCTGACTCTAATACCATTTGTAACAGCCCAAGCCCACCACTGGCAGATATTGTCCTCTGCAGGATTTCCCTTCCAGACTTCCCTCAAGGTTTTAAAACGTGTCTGCTACAGAGAGTTTCCACACCCTTATTATAAGGAGTGCTTCATTCTTCATTCTCCTCTCCAACCAAGGTGGGATCTCACACGATACTAAGCAATGAAATCATAGCAAAGGACCCCATACATCTGCAAAGCACATCTAACTATAACTCTTAGAAGCTTGTGATTTGTTGTAGTTAATCAGTGGGAGATTCTGAAGCAAATGGAACATAGAAACAGTGACTAATAAGGTATTACTTAAAAGTCCAAGAAGATGTTCCCTAATTCCTCCAAACAATTGCATTACACGAGGAATAACGAAGCTTAATCACAGGAAGTTTCTGAATAATCCTTTGAACTTTCTCTCAAATGGGTTTATTCTACTAAAGCAGCAAACACCAACAGGAATATTCAAGATTAAGATCCCTATGACAAACCAATCCTATGTCAAATTAAACAGGTCCAAAGAACAGAAAATTCTCAATTAAAGATCCACGGACCTGAATTGGCTTGGGACCGTACTTGAAGAGCAACCCACGAAAATGATTCTTCCTCACAACAGGACCAGGGGGATCCCCAGCAACAAAGCCAGAGGCAGAGCTGCCAGACATTTTCACGCTCGAAGACCTATCGGGACGGCCGCGAACTATGCCGGAGAACCATGAAGTAGTGGAAGACGAAGAGGGGGAGGAAGAAGAAGAAGATGCAGAAGCGGAAGGAAGTGAAGAAGAAGAGGAAGATGAAAGTGAGAGATTCATATCAGATATCGCAGGCCCCAATCAAAATCATTGACGTTTAACAATTTTCAAGATTCTTTAATCCACACAGTAACTGCAGATAATGAAAGATCGAGAAGGGAAGGAGAATTAGAAGAGACAGAAGATGGGTTTGTTCGGATTGGGTCGGATCGCCATTAGAAGGGCAACGAGGAAGGCCTTTTGCTTCTGTTGCCAGACCCGCCCAACCCTGAAGAAGTTTAACTAACGCATCACACGCGCTGTGAAAAGCGCGTAGCCGTTTCCCACGAGGTATTGTGTCTTAATTTTTGTTGCTGTTTTTGTTTTTAAACTAGTTTTATACTCAATTAACAAAAATATCTATAAATTTTATATTTTATTTTTAAAATATTATTAATCTTTGGATTTAATAATCCTTTTCAACTTTTAAACAAATATAAAAAAAATATAGTTAGTAATTTATTTTTAAAATATCTTTAAAATTTTAATATTTTTTATTTTTTTTTAAATTATTAATATTTAAATATATTTAAAAAATATTCATAAAATTTTAAAAGTAACGATAACATTCTTTACTTCATAAAAAATAAATAAATAATTTTTTTACGTCAATATGTAGACGAAAATCGTCCATAAGTATCTCATAAATTATCTTCAAAATTTTCAATTTTATTTTAGAATTTTAACGAATATTTTTGAAATATGGTACTAACGATGAGAATATTTTTGTTACTCACTCAATATTCAACCGCTCCACATATAAATTGATCAAACTCGAACGTTCAAGCATGCAATCCTAGATCAAAAGTTGTAAAGTCACGAGGCTCGTAGCTCTCAACCATAGAAACGCTCCAAGTTCAAATGTGTCGTTACATGAAAATATAACTTAAGTTTTTCTACCGACTAAGCACACGAACATAAGGATAGTTTAGTCATTTCACATAAGGGTAGTTTAGTCATTTCACACAAGGAGACGATGCCGCCTCAAATTAGGGTTTCGATGTTTTAACTATTTGGGCCAAGGCCCAGAACTTCTAAAGCCCATAACTTGCAAATGGGCCAATGACTACGGATCATGGATGCTTTACATTGGGCCATCACTCATTCATATATTTCAAAGGGGGAAACCATTTTTTAATAACATAAAATAAAATATGAAATTGATTTATTAAAAAAAAAATGGTAATTTTATTAGAAAATCATTATTATTATTATATATAAATAAATAAAAGTTAAGGGAAATTAATTTCTTAATTACAATAAAGTTAGGTGCACCACTAAATTTTAAAATTGAATGCATAATCAAGATTCCATTCTCGCATGGGAACCCTAATTTTAATATTTGACTAATATTCTAATATTTGACGACAACTTTTTTTTAAATAATTAATTATATCCATGATTAAAGAAAATGTCTTTGAATTTTCTTCAGTTTGACATTATTCTCTTTTAATTTTATATTTTATATTATTAATTCAATTTTAGATTATATTGGGATTATTTCTTTAATGTCGAGTACTATTTTAGTCTCTATATTTTAAATATCTAAATTTTTTAATATAATTCAAAATAATTTTTTTTTAAAAAAAATTAAAGTTTAAATTCGGATAATATAATTGTATTGTATATGTTCGATGAAAGTTATTACTATTTTGTTTTAAGAAAATAACTATGAGTAGGGGGCGTTAATGGGTGTTCATATAAATCAAGAACCCGATCAACCTAGATTACCCAATCGAGACCATAAAAGTTGAAGTGGGTTAGGTTGAATTTTGAAAAATCAAAAATTCAGGTTGGTTCACGAGTTGACTTTTTTTTATTATTATTATTGGATCAACCTGACCAACTAAAAAGTAAGAACCATACTCTTAAACTTATTACGGAAATTAAGAATATTTTACTTTTGTAACCAAAATTAGTATTAGATTGTCTGAAAATTTAGTTATTAATGTAATAAATAAGTAGATTTTTTTAAAATAATTATAAAACGATAGAGAGTTGGGTTGGGTTGTGAACTCTATTCGTATTGCTCAATTCAGTAGTTGGGTTGAGTCAGGAATTCTATTTAGATTGCTCAAATCACCAATCCAACCAACCCAAAATTTCGAGTTGGTCTCAAAGATTGTCCAATCCAACTTAACATGTATACACCCCTAACTATCCCCCTATCTGATAGTTATATGGAGTAAGCCGTTGTTATTGTCTTTTGCTTACATTCCCATATAACACCAATTTCAATTTCCCAACTCTTACTTTCAAAACTCTCTTTCGAAATCTCTCTGCCCCCGTTTTTTAAAACTTTATTCTTAAATCGGGGTCAGAGGCTCAAGCATACGTCGCTTGCCCGTAGGTGACGCAAAATAGGCTTAACTCACTTGCGGCTGAAAAGTGAGTGTCGCACAATCGTAAGTCCACTGCTATCAAAGTGCGATTGTGACAAATGGTAACTAAAATAGAACAAGTCTGAAAGCATAAGATTTTAACCTTTGAAACTAACATATTTGCGATTCTTTTACTACCATGGGGTCCAGTGACACCGAGACATATGCCTAGAGGAACGAGATTCAAATCTTATGAATTTCTTGATAACCATATCTTATAACGTCCAACAATTGCATGAATAAGATTAGTTGATATACGTGTAAAGTAGCCCAGTCTAATCCCTCCAAACAGATAACTCTAAATTGTAAAATTAAACGATTATCTTAATAAGATTAGTCGATATATATTAAATTAATCCATATCCAACTTCTTTAGAATTTTTTTTTTTAAATAATACAAATGTCCTTTGAATGAAAAAAAAGGTCACACGATTTATATATGTAGATAGGTCCCTCAATGTCATTTATTTATTATACAATAAAGTCAAGAGCATGCTATATTTTATTGCCCATAATATAATATAAGGTTATATGTGCATTAAACTCGTAATCATCATTACTCTTCTTCATTATGATCGCTATTCAATTTCAAAACCATATATAGCACTTTATTCCGACGTCTTATGTCCACCAATTTTCGGTCTTCATTCTTCTTTGAATCACATCATATTTATAGCACCTTATGTCACGATCATGTTTGTTAGGGTATGTTGCTCGTGTCTTCATCACACATTTGCTCAACGAGTTGCAAAAGAGAGCAAGTGTGACATCGTATGCTCGAGATTCATATCGAAATTTGGACTCCAAGATGACTCAATATTTTCATGCAAACCTGTGATATGACTGTGTTTCATAGTTATCCATAAATTTTTTCACGTACGAAGATTATCCTAAAATAAAATTTTTAAAATATCACTTTATATTATATTAAATAAAACCCATATTTCATTAATATAATGGCCCTACTTCATATATAATGGACTCCCCCACTAACTCTAAACTTTGGTATTGCATTAATATTAATACAATATTTCTCTCAAACCTATAGTTTTATTCCTCATATTTATTTAATTTTCAATTAATTAAATTTTTAAATGTTACATTTTTGTCCTTCTACATTTTATTTTTATTTGTTATTTTTTAAATATCGTACTTAATACCTAATATTAGGAATTATAAAATCCCAATATTTATAAATATAATACCTTTAAGTGATACAAGATAATATTAAATAATTTATTTTCCTAATCATTACAAACTCGCACGTGCGGCAACTTCATTTTAAGACATGATTATTATTAAATTATTTAGATTTCTATAATCTGTGTTAAAAAATACGTCGATATGTATTTATAATCGAAAAAAATACATATAATTGTTGATCAGACTGAAATTTTGAATCTAAATTTGACATAAATAACATCCCAAATTTACGACTAGCAGATATTGTCTTCTCTGAGCTTTTATTTTAAAACTCATCCTCAAAATTTTAAAACGTGTCTACTAGAGAGAGATATATACTAAAGCTAAGGTTTAAAAAAATGCATGTATTTTTAAAAATTAAATTAATATTAATGAAAAACTTTATATTTAAAATAAGAGTGATTAGTCACCTCAGGGTATCCTCTAGTTTAATAATTTTATACTAATGTGTGTATTAATTAAATTAATAACCTAATGTCTCTTCACTAAATTCAGATTAATTAAAATAACCAAAAATTAAAGCATCCTAAACCACTATAAAAGAAAAAAATTCTTTTTGCCGACTGCTTTTTTTTTTTTTTTTAATAAATAAATAAATAAATAAAAACCCACCTAGTATTGTTTGGTTACGTGGTTATGCCCATCCTATATAAATACAAAATAATAAATTAATAAATTATATATATATATATATATATATATATATATATATAATGTTTAAAATTGTAAAATAAAATTTTAATTTATTTTAATATTAAAGAAATAAAATTGTTTTTAGTTTATTAATATTTGATCGGAAAATAATAAATTGGTATGAAAATGGAACAATTTGAATTGAATTAAAATTCTTCTAGAAATGGGTTTTCTTTTTGTTTTAAAATAAATCATATATATAGAAAGAATATTTACTATTAATAAACATTAATTATTCTCTAAAATTAAGGTTTGATTACTAATTATACCTTTTTGGTCTTTTATTTATTGAAATATACATATTAATTTACTAATATTTTTATTTACATTAAAATTTATTTTTTTTTTTTTTAACTAAGAGATAATATATAATCTAAATTAAATACTTTAAGATTAAAAAAAATACCTTTTGACTTTTAAAAGTATTTCAAAAATAATATTAAAAATTATAAAAAAATATAATGAATAAAAAAATAATAAATAGTATGAAGCACAGCATCAAAATCTCCATGTAAAAGTGATGGATTAAACCCTAGATAAGGTTGGCTGGTAACCATGAACTTGACCCTTATGAAGAAAAAAATTAAATAAATAAATAATTATATATATATATATATATATATATATATATATATATAATTATTAGCTATACTCCAAGATTGTCTCTTATTTATATACCCTTTTCCACTTCAAGGGAATCAAAATTTGATATCCAAAAGGGTTTTGCTATTTATTTATTTATTTTTATGGAATCTTATATTTTATTGGACCATAATTATTAATTAATTATATAAAGGGGAAATTCCTCCACCCCCTCCATAAAACAATTACATTATTCAAATTATCATATTCCCTAAATTTTAAATTTTCTAGTTTTTCATTAAAATGGGTAAAAAATAAAAATAAAAAATAAATTTATTTCATTGTGTTTTAAGTAGTGAATTGTGATTGGGTGTAGTTAGTAACTATCAATTCTTTTAAGCTTTTGTTTTGGTTATGATTTTATATCGTGATAATCACACTGTTTCAGATGTGGTATTGGTTCATGTATGTGGGTGTCACAGACATACACTATTCAAAGTGGAGGAAGAATGTAACAATTCAAGCTCATCGCTAGTAGATATTGTCCGTTTTGGTTAGTTACATATCATTGTTAATCTCACGGTTTTCAAAACGTGTTTGCTAGAGAGAGATTTTCACACACTTAAAAGGAATGTTTCGTTCTTCTCTCCAATCGATGTGGAATCTCACCAGAAACGTAGGCCGCGAATTGAATTTGAGGGAGGTTGAATGTTTAGAGTGAAATTTATGAGGGTAAAGCATAGAGAGATTAGCATAGGGAAGAAGGGGTCCGTACTAAAGGTAAGGGTAAGGAAAAGGAGTATCTTTTGGGAAGGCATAAATACGAAGAGCAATCCCCTATGGGTTGAGCAAGAGGGGCAGTGGCAATTTGAGGTTCAAACATCCAAAAATTTCACATATTCCATCCTTTCCCCCAAATAAAAACATTAATTCCCTAAACCCTCACTATCCATACCCTAAGAACCTCCATTTTTGTGCATATACCCTACAAAGCCCTACTCCTTAAGGCCCCAAGGCCTCTCTTTCTCCTCTTTTTCCCTTCGTTTCAGGTACTGTATTGAATTAAATCCAGAAAAAATCATATGGGTCGCTTCAATTTTTCATTTTTTCATCTGGGTTTTCTTTCTTTTTTGATTTTACAGGGTATTTGATGAACAAGGCATTGTCATTATCCTCCGCCGCCGCCGCCGGCAAGCGAGTTGCGCCGCTCGTCGGCAATTTCCAGGGGAGTTTCAACATGGAGCAATTCTTCCGCCGGAAAGACAAGGTGGTTTTCGTCATGGGTGCGACCGGAACGGGTAAATCCCGATTGGCTATCGACTTAGCCACTCGTTTTCCGGCGGAAATTGTCAACGCCGACAAGATTCAAGTCTACGAAGGGCTTGACGTTGTCACTAACAAAGTCACCGACGAAGAACGCCGTGGAATTACTCACCATTTGTTGGGATCGATCGATCCGTATACAAATTTCTCCTCCCATGATTTTACCCATCATGCTTCTGATGCAATTGAATCGATTTTGGCACGTGATCGTCTTCCGATCATTGCTGGTGGCTCGAATTCGTACATTGAAGCTTTGGTTGATGATTATTCCGAGTTTCGATTTCGATATGATTTCTGTTTTTTGTGGGTCGATGTGTCGTTGCCGATTCTTCATAATTTCGTCTCTGATCGTGTTGATCAGATGGTCGATGGCGGATTTGTCGGAGAAGTGAGGGAGATTTTTGATCCGAAAGGAGATTATTCTTATGGGATTAAACGAGCCATCGGAGTACCGGAATTACACGACTATTTGAAAGCAGAACGTGACGGCGCCGACGAGAGGACTTTGTCGATTCTTCTTGAATTGGCAATCTCGAAGATCAAGGACAACACTTGTCTATTGGCTCTTCGACAATGGCAGAAGATTCGTCGCCTTCAAAATAAACGAAATTGGAATCTCCAACGCCTCGACGCCACCGGTGCATTTTTTACCGAAGGTGGAAACTCCCACCCCGTATGGGAGAAAAACGTCATCGAACCTAGCTCGATGATCGTAGATAAATTCCTCCACGATGATACCCGCCATATCACCACCACCATCTTCTCACCGGAGCCGGTCCACCGCGCCGCCGCCGTAAGTCGTTAAAGTGAAGAAAAAAACTGCCTGGACCCCACAGAATCTACACTCCACATCAACTCGTTGACACAGTTCCCGCGTTCCACGTGGCAGGCTTCTGGTTTTACCTTTAAAAAAAAGAATTTGTCTTTTCGGTTTTTTGGGTTTTGGTAATTTTATACGAAAAAAAAAACACAAAAAAGAAAAGAAAAACATATAAATATTACAACTTGGGACTGACAAACGTTGCTGTCAGTTCGTTAAGTACTTACAATTGGCGGCCGTACAGATAAGCCGTAATATATTTAAAAAAAAAAAAAAAAAAAAAAACATTTCTGCTGGCTCCTAAAAAGTTTAAATAATTATTTAAAAAAAAAAATTGGAGAATTCTGTGTGATGCGGCTACATCAGCTTCAATGCACCTCTCTCGTTGGCCCTCTATGATTGGGTGATTTTGTGACGTGGGACCCACTCACCCCTTCCCCCTTGTGTATTACAGCCCTGTTTGTATGGAGTTTTTGGTCTTTTCACTCCTTTTTGTGTATCTGTTCGAAACTAATGAGCTGGAATTTGGAATATTTTATTATATTTGAAAAAAAAAATTTAATTTACTTTGTGGATGAATTAACACCTTACAAAACCTACTTTCATGATCGGTCACCGTCGTGGTTTACAGTCGTTTCTGATTTGATGGGCACAGTTCGATTCGGTGACTGACGGTGATAATATCAAACCCGAGTTATTCCCACGGCCCACACATGCGAAAAGTGAAAAAACTTTGTTCCAAAACGAATAAATTAAAAAAAAATAATAATAAAATGAAAGGACAAAAAGACTTGGTGGGCCCAGCCACAAGTGCATAGACATCCACATGATTCGAATTATAATAATATGGTGGTGGTCTTGATACTCCACTCCACCGAAAGCGACCCACACTGGAACATAACCTCCCAAAAAAGAAATTTATTTATTAATAAAATTAAAATTCAGTCAAAATCAAACCTTTTATTTGGAATGGAATTGAGACCCAAAAATAAAAAAATTAAAATTAAAAGGAGAGGTTCTTGTTCTTTTTCGTGTTCTTCGGGTATCGGTCCGTGGGGTCAAAATTCGCTGTATTCTTACCTTCGTTTTCGTTACTTCAAATTTTCCACGAATTTCTAAAAATATATATTTATGTCATCGTGATTCATTATTAGTTGTCCATATATGTGTTTGTGACATAGATTGAATATGTTGCGTCTAACTGTCGATTAACTTTTGTACGAACGTTTTTTATATGGTGAGATGGGTTTGTCAAGATCGTCACTAGTCATTCAAAGAGATATTGCAAATATATGCTTCAAATCTCACACGAAAAAAGTTGATATAACATAATAACAACTTTATTTCGTACTTCATATTACTTTTGTATTAACTCTCTCTATTTCATATTTGATTTGTAACGACGATACGTAATGGGCCAAAGTGAACAATATTTGTTAGTAGCGAGCTTGAGTTGTTACAAACGGTATTAGAGCTAGACACCGAACGGTGTGCCGGCGAGAACACTGGGTCTCGAAGGGGGTGGATTGTGAGATCCCACGTCATCGGTTGGAGAAGGAACGAAACATTTTTTTTTGTAAGAGTGTGCAAACTTATCACGAGTAGACACATTTTAAAATGGTGGGTTTTGTAGTATAGTTGTTAAAAAAAAAAAAAAAAAAAAAAAAATTGTAGCCTAGTCATACCTGCCTGTGATTTTAAAACTGTCACTTGCAAATAAAAACTCGCCACTTGCCCACTCCTGTCCACTTCCTCTGACTTTCCTTTTTAATTAATTTTTCCATTACCCATTTAATGAAAGCATGGCAGTTTTTTTTTTTCTTTTTTTTTTCTTTTTTTTCATTTATTTTTATTTGTAAACATGCATGAATTGTAGGTAAAGCACAGCTAGAAAACCGCGTAAAATTAAAAACAAAAATACGTTTTTTATTAATTAAAAAAAAGGCCAAGAAGATGAGTTTTAGTGGTCTGTCCTGACCGATCTGTCACCGACAGGAATAATTTATCTTCCAATGTTTATCATTTAAATATTATCATAAACGACAAGTAATTAAGCTTAGCTTTAACTAATTTGATTTATAAGTACAGCCAGTCGAAAAAAAAAATGATTCCCATTTTCAGCATATTTAATTATTTTTTGTCTTTTCTAATCTAATATTATTCATTCTTTTCTTTAGGATTAAGACATCCAAATTCGACATGTTTGCTCGATACATCACCATGTGCCATTGCCACCGTGGCATCATCGAGCCACCACGACACGAACGAGTCACAAAGCCCTCGAAGAAGGTACATGAGTATAAGTTAAAGACAAAACATGTTGGAATGACTCATGTGCTTTACTTGGAGTAAGTTTATGTTGGGTGATCTTCTGGAAATTTTTCTAAAATGTATGTGAGTGAAGACAAAACATACTGAAATGACTCGTGTTGGTCTATGGGTATAGTTTTCACTCTTAGAGCGAAAAGTAAGTAACATGACTATGTCACAGGAAAAACAAGAGAATGTCAGGGTCACCAGGTGCCGAATTCAAATTTCGAATCTTTGACATGCGTCGTTACAATTAGGCTGAATATAATTGTCCAAGGGTATTTTTGTCATTACTTAAAAAAAACCTAAGATTCACAGTAAGGCCCATTTATTGGTCTCAAGCTTGGGCCAACCAAGAAATATGGATTAGGCCCAAAACTAGTGGATCAATCCAAACTCGAGATGAAATTAGGCCTAAATTATGAAACAAAAGGACCAAAAAGCCCCTAAATCTAACTCGGTCTAGACCGGCCCATCTCGACTTTGACCCAATCCAACCGAGTCGGTTCGAATCCATGTGGGTGTACCATTTACTTTAACCTTTTAATTATGTAAAAATTATAATATATTTAATAATTTTCTAAACTTTTAATTTTATATCGATTCGTAATTTTAAAATTATTTAATAAGTTTATATAATTAATTAATTAATTAATAAATAAATAATAAATTAGATACAAGCTGTATGGTTCACATTTGATCCATAAGAAACAAATTGCGTAACAAAAAAAATAATCCAAAAATGTAAAAAGTTGCTCCTTTTACAGATCGAACCCAGAAACAGATAAGGTAGGAAGAACATTCAAGGTATATTTCAGGGTTGTTCATACATTTGACGTCAGGGCTGAGGCAAACGATTTTGGAGTTATTGGTTGCAATTCGAACGCCGTTTTCTTTAACCCTTCCTCGCATTGAGGATCGTCATCGTCGTTGAAATCAGAGTGAGAGCAACAAAAATGTCAGGCCCTCAGTGCTGCTCGAACCCACCGTCTCTAAACCCCTCCAGTGGCGCCGGCCATGTCGAACAACTCGGCGGCCTCAGCACCTATGTCAGTGGCGCCCCCGACTCCAAAAACGCCGTCATTTTCATCACCGATGTCTATGGTACCTACCCTTTTGATTCGATTCATTGTCTTATTGTTTATGGGTTCTGTTCTGTTCTGTTCTGTTTTCTCGCCTTTCACTTTTGATGATTCTTCTGTGGCTTGCTGTTTTCGCTTTTAGTTTTGGTATAATTAGGTATTTGACTTCTGGGTAAAGCGAATTATGACTTGGGTCATTGTTTGTTTGGTTGATTCATGATCACTGTAGAGTTTTTAACAGAAGTTCTTTTGGAATTCTGGATTTGATTGAAAGATTCTCGTGGGATCGTTTAGATATGGCTGAGAATTGTTGAGAGAGGAGTCCCAAGTCGGCTAATTAAGAGGCTGATCATGGGTTTACAAGTAAAGAATACATCTCCATTGGTACGACGCCTTTTGGGGAAACCAAAAGTAAAGCCACGAGAGCTTATGCCATTGAGGAGAGTCGTGGTTCCGAGTCATGCCCTTAACTTTGCCATGTCAATAGAATCCTCAAACGTTAAACGAAGAAGTTGTGACCCTTGAAGGTGTAGTCAAAAGTGACTCAAGTGTCGAACAAAGGGTGTACTTTGTTCGAAGGCTCCAAAGAAGGAGTCGAGCCTCGATTAAGGGGAGGTTGTTCAAGGGCTCCATAAGCCTCAGGAGAGGCTCTATGGTGTGCTTTGTTCGAGAGGAGCCCCACATCAGCTAATTAAGAGGTTGATCATGAGTTTATAAGTAAGGAATATATCTCCATTGGTACGACACCTTTTGGGGAAACCAAAAGTAAAGCCACGAGAACTTATGTTCAAAGTTGACAATATCATACCATTATGGAGAGTCGTAGCTCCTTACACATATCTCGTATACATATCAACAAATTATAATCAATTAGTCATCCATATGAATATACAAACCAATAAGATAGAACATGATATATGAACTAGGAGGTTGAATCTTTGGATTAAACTCATTTCTTGTTTAATAGGGAATATCTATGGTGCTCTAAGCTTTTGATTCTGCCTTGCTTTGCAGGATATGAAGCTCCACTCTTAAGGTATTTCTAAGATTGAAAGAGATATAATGCAATTACCACATGGCTCCACATAAGAAGGAGTTGAACATGGCTATCTTTCAATTTGTAGGAAGCTAGCAGATAAGGTTGCAGCTGCTGGGTTCTTTGTGGTTGCTCCTGATTTCTTCAAGGGAGATCCATATGTTGCAAATGATCCTAATAGGCCAATTAAAGAGTGGCTACAAGAACATGGACCTGTTAGTTCTTGCCTTTCATTTCATTACTGCAATGTTTTCTTAATTGATTATTATCTATCTTCTGCTGCTGCTGCTGAAGTTGTATAGCTTTTAGGACAAATCTGGGACTGTTTGTGAGTATATTGTTATTGAGATGCGAGAGTTCGAGTTCGAGTTCGAGTTCATGTAAGTGTTATGGTTTAACAGGAGAAGTCTTTCGATGATGGGAAGGCAGTCGTCGAAGCTCTGAAAAGCAAAGGTATTTCGGCGATCGGAGCGGTCGGCATTTGTTGGGGTGGTGAGTATATTTGTCTCGTGTTTACTATTGTCGTATATTGTTCGTGATGTTAGAATCTATGAACTGAACCCATGTGGAAGTGCTTGAACAATGAAATGAAACGCTCGACTGACGAATTCGCACAACTATAAGTTGTCAGTCATAAAGCTAATCTTCTATGTTTTTGTACCTTAGCCAAGGTTGTGGTTGCACTTGCGAAGGTCGAGTTGATTCAAGCTGCTGTGTTGCTTCATCCGTCTTTGGTTACTGTCGATGACATCAAAGGTTTGTATTTTGGTTCCTTTATTTGCTTATAGCCATATAATGTTGTGTTCTTCCATTCTTTCGTATCGTTTTCAAATGTACTTCCTCCCTCACGTTTTCTAAAATATTTCTCGCGAACGTGACTCGAGGCCCGAACATACGCTGACATTCGAATTTCTCATAGCTAACTTGTTCACTGAGTTAAAACAAGTGCCGCACAATCGCTGTCTCGCTACTGCAAGAGTGCGATTATAACAAGTACTCTAGTCATGATCACTTCAAACCCTTTACCCTTCCCGTCTCCAAATCAAATCATTTTCTTACAAAACAAATCGTGAAGAGAATAGCCTAATGAATCATGTTCTTATAACAGCTAACTGAATCCGATGTTTGTCGATAATTTCAGAGGTAAAAGCTCACGTTTCAGTGCTAGGGGCGGAGATCGATCATATGTCTCCTCCAGAACTCTTGAAACAGTTTGAAGAGGCCTTGGCTGCAAAGCCTGAGGTAGTGAGAGTTGTTTTAGGTTTTCTTCATTCTATTTCATGTAGTTGAGTTCTTATCATATCGTTGAATCTCTTACCACGAACACGTCTAAGCTCGATATGAGTTCTCCGTGGCTGCATGTCAAATGGCAGTCCCGTTGTCGAAAATAAATGTAAATTTTGGCTTGTTGGATGTATAGGTTGATGGGTTCGTGAAGATCTTTCCGAAAGTCTCTCATGGGTGGACTGTGAGGTACAATGTTGAAGATGAAGAGGCGGTCAAATGTGCAGATGAGGCTCATGGAGACTTGTTGGCTTGGTTTACTAAGTACCTTAAGTAATTGATGAACTGCCATTTCAAGCCTTATTGCTATTGACACTGTGTGTTGTTTGCCCTTTTACTGTTTAAGCTTTTAGAATAAGAAGTTTGGAATAAATTTGGTACAGCTCTCTTTTCTTTTTCTTTTTGAGACAGATATTCTTTGGTCCGTTACGTATGTATCGTTGTCACTCTCACGATTTTAAAATGCATCTACTAAGAGGAGAGGTTTTCACAACTTTATAAGAAATGTAGAAATATTTTGTTCTCCTCTCTAACCGACGTGGGATCTCACAATCCACCCTCTTAAGGGGCCATAGCATCCTTGCTGTTACACCATTCAATGGCTCTAACACCATTTGTAACCGTCCAAACCCACCGCTAACAAATATTGTCCACTGACTCTTTATGTATCATCATCAGCCTCACGATTTTTCAGAATAACATGGTTCCTTGCAAATGATAATACAATAACAACATCATTCAGAAGCTAAATCATCATTTAATTGATCAGATATCAAAGGGGGAAAAATCAACATTTTCTTAATACAGCAGAAGTTAAACATTAAGAGGCATACAGTGTTCATAATATAGCTGAAACTGAAAGTCCAAATATGCCTATTTTGACCCTTTTTCCTTTCCTCATTTGTTTTCTTGTTAGGGATGGGGGGCCTTACAAAGACTGTACTGTACACAAACTAAAACCACAGACAGACCTCACCAATGTCACTTCCTTTGGCTTACAACAGACAACAAAATAGGAACTCTATTTTATAATTCATTCATATAACAACTTGTGGAATATCAATTGAATACAGAAGAAAAATGTCTAAATCCTAATACCTCAAAGGTTTCCCTTCGCTTTGCTTCGAAATCGGTCAGTATAACCTTTGCTTCACACGCCTTCCGTTCAGATCGCAGCAATCTAGAAAGGTCATATTCCCAAATCCAGAAGCGAGTATGTTGTGTTCAGTCACTTTTGCTACATATTGCAGTAGCTCAGTAAGAACAGCCGGGCAGCTTTCGTTCAGATAATCGAACCCGTCTGATTGCATCACGGCTGAAAAATAGCTAAAATGCTTCAGATTTTACATTAAATATACAAACCAATAAGATAGAACATGATACATGAACTAGGAGGTTGAATCTTTGGATTAAACTCATTTCTTGTTTAATAGGGAATATCTATGGTGCTCTAAGCTTTTCATTTTGCCTTGCTTTGCAGGATATGAAGCTCCACTTTTAAGGTATTTCTAAGATTGAAAGAGATATAATGCAATTACCACATGGCTCCACATAAGAAGGAGTTGAACATGGCTATCTTTCAATTTGTAGGAAGCTAGCAGATAAGGTTGCAGCTGCTGGGTTCTTTGTGGTTGCTCCTGATTTCTTCAAGGGAGATCCATATGTTGCAAATGATCCTAATAGGCCAATTAAAGAGTGGCTACAAGAACATGGACCTGTTAGTTCTTGCCTTTCATTTCATTACTGCAATGTTTTCTTAATTGATTACTATCTATCTGCTGCTGCTGCTGAAGTTGTTAGTTTTTAGGACAAATCTGGGACTGTTTGTGAGTATATTGTTATTGAGATGCGAGAGTTCGAGTTCATGCAAGTGTTATGGTTTAACAGGAGAAGTCTTTCGATGATGGGAAGGCAGTCGTCGAAGCTCTGAAAAGCAAAGGTATTTCGGCGATCGGAGCGGTCGGCATTTGTTGGGGTGGTGAGTATATTTGTCTCGTGTTTACTATTGTCGTATATTGTTCGTGATGTTAGAATCTATGAACTGAACCCATGTGGAAGTGCTTGAACAATGAAATGAAACGCTCGACTGACGAATTCGCACAACTATAAGTTGTCAGTCATAAAGCTAATCTTCTATGTTTTTGTACCTTAGCCAAGGTTGTGGTTGCACTTGCGAAGGTCGAGTTGATTCAAGCTGCTGTGTTGCTTCATCCGTCTTTGGTTACTGTCGATGACATCAAAGGTTTGTATTTTGGTTCCTTTATTTGCTTATAGCCATATAATGTTGTGTTCTTCCATTCTTTCGTATCGTTTTCAAATGTACTTCCTCCCTCACGTTTTCTAAAATATTTCTCGCGAACGTGACTCGAGGCCCGAACATACGCTGACATTCGAATTTCTCATAGCTAACTTGTTCACTGAGTTAAAACAAGTGCCGCACAATCGCTGTCTCGCTACTGCAAGAGTGCGATTATAACAAGTACTCTAGTCATGATCACTTCAAACCCTTTACCCTTCCCGTCTCCAAATCAAATCATTTTCTTACAAAACAAATCGTGAAGAGAATAGCCTAATGAATCATGTTCTTATAACAGCTAACTGAATCCGATGTTTGTCGATAATTTCAGAGGTAAAAGCTCACGTTTCAGTGCTAGGGGCGGAGATCGATCATATGTCTCCTCCAGAACTCTTGAAACAGTTTGAAGAGGCCTTGGCTGCAAAGCCTGAGGTAGTGAGAGTTGTTTTAGGTTTTCTTCATTCTATTTCATGTAGTTGAGTTCTTATCATATCGTTGAATCTCTTACCACGAACACGTCTAAGCTCGATNCACTTCCAGGCAATGATTCAATTCATGCATATCACCTTGCATTCAAGTAGGAGAAGGAATGAAGTATATACCATGAATTATGGTAACTACACAGATACCTCCATCTAAACACACCAAATCAACATTTTATCGAAGTTGATGAAGGTTTATAAACGTAACAAGCCATCACCATCTCATAAAGTATAAAGAAAGTTGAACAAATCATGAGCTATGGCATACAGTGTTGTTTTCCAAAAATAGCAAAAAGTTCATCATCCAACTTGTTTGCAGAAAAATAGTGAGCACTGGGAACAGCGAACACTAACTCTCTAAATTTGTCACATAGCAATGCCAAGGAGCCCAGATCAACAGTAAATACAAAATAGGGACTAACCCAACAACCTATATCATTTGACGCAAGCCTACAAGATTTCTCTTCATGAATCAACTACATTGACAACCTCATTCTATCCTTGCCTCAACAGCTATGGAGGCCAAGAAGCATGAAAACGAAAAATTAAAGAGTGAGAAGAGTAAGAAGCTGTAAGAACGTGACAATATTTTAATTGCCTGGGTCAAGAAGTGTAACGATCTAGGCCCACCGCTAACAGATATTGTCTTCTTTGGGCTTTCCCTTTCGGGCTCCCCTCAAGGCTTTAAAACACGTCTGCTAGGGGAAGGTTTCCACACCCTTATAAGTGATGGTTTGTTCTCCTCCCCAACCAATGTGGGACATCACAAGAAGAGTGCAATGGGAACACAAAACAATTTAATTCTAGAAAATAGGACAACTGAAGCTGTTTAGTGTTTACAAAGGAGTGAGTCCCTTTTTCCACCATATAATCAGTTTTCAGTAATTTCTAGAAGAAAAGGTTATCACGCCAGTTTAGTGAGTCCAATTTTCATAACAAAGGCATACCTTTCAAATTTTCAGGCATGGCTATAAATCTGAGGCATGCAGCTTTCAACTGAAAACAATGGTGCTGCTCTGCTAAAGCTAATGTAGTCGCCACAGTATTTATGGCAATATCTTCACAGAGTTTAGCCTCACAAAGCAATTTAAGCCTGTCTAATGCATAACGATCTGCAGCTGCAAGAAGATGCTGAGCCACAAGCGTTGATGCCCACTTAGAGTTTGCACCAACAAGGTCTAGCATGTCGGGTAAATTGTCCCAGTACATGAAATGAAGTAATGCCTGCAGAATCCAATAATAATATAAAATGAACAAGAAGTACAAAGTTATGCTATGTATGTGAGAGATGGAGAGAAACAGAGATAACCTTAAATACAGGAGCTTCAATGTCTTCAACCTTTATGCATCGAGTATCTTTATCCTTCAATGGGCCAAAAAGTTGTGCCCTGAATACAGGTGAACGTGCTGCAATGATCAACTTGTGGGCTGCAAATATTTCACCATCTACTTCAAAATTTACATCAGCACCCTTACCACTTTCCAAAAGCTTCCCAAATTGCTGACCAATGTCAGATGGTGGCGTTGTTATAGAATAGATTTTAGGCCCCTCTGTTTGTGATTTAACAACACCAACGACACATTTAATTGAGAGGCAGTCATCTTTAAGGTAATCTGATGACTCCAAAACAGTTCTTTTGAAATAACGTTTATAACCCCTGAAAATTCACAAGTGATATCCTTTTATTCAGTGTTCATACAATCATTGAGAAAACATTTGGCACAACTTAAAATCAGGCACCCACAATATGTAGCAATTTTTTGTTGGAAAGAGAGAGTGAGAGCATTCATATAAACATAAAGCGTGCAATTGAAAGCACTTAAGAATATAGTAAAGACTGAATGAACCATAATGGAAACACATTTTCATTCATCAAAATCAATTAAAAATAAAAAATAAAAAAAGAAAAGGCAACAGATGGCAGACGTAGTTTAGAATTCTTGGATCTAAAACACCTAGCCTACTATGAAATTCTTGAATCCACAAACACAATCCACTGAACTCATTAAATAATACTGCGGTGCTACCTGAAATAAAAACCGTCAAACAGCCATACAGAACATTAAACCCAGAAGCCATTTCCAAAACCAGTCAACCTTCAAACATACTACACTGTACCTTGCCCGAAGCGAGTGTCATATCTAATGTGTGTTGAAGTTGAACAACTTCTAATGGATATAGCTCGGTTCATTCATTTGATTTAACAAATCCAAATAATGACCAGGGAATAAATATAAGGAATTAAATTGTGCGACTTCAAGAGATTTACAATCTCACGAAATAGCACTCCATTCTATATCTACCACCACCAAGAGCATGAACAAATGATGCAAAGCAATATTGCTACTATACGACTCCGCATCAATTAGGACCACAGGAATGAATGGAAGAAAGGGTCAAAGAAGAAGATATAGCTTTCAAATTTATAAGAATAGTTTTGCTATTAGAAGTATTAATTTAAGAAGGTTAATGAGTTTAACTTCATTGTCAACTAATTTAAGTTGGTACTATGACTTAAAAGGTATCTACGTTCCCAGCTTTCCTATTTAACTACTGAGACAACTCATGGATCCCTCGGGTTACTTTTCTTCAAAGTACATTATGCGATAAATTAGCATCGCCAAGTCTAATAACTTGCTCAATCTCTTTTAGTAGAATTTGTAAGTGAAAATGCATAGAATGTGTGAATCCTTTGCCAAATGATGGCCAATGGGAAAATCAATTCAAGTGATACCATCCAAGGGGGGTTGCTCCTCAAGCTTCCAAATAGTATATTCTTTGCAAAGAATGGAATCATCAGTTACTTCATCGTCATTCTTTTTCTCCAGGCATCCAGTGCAACTTGGGTTCTAATGGTTTCCAGTAGACGTAGCATGCTAACTCTCCCTTTTAGGGATGAGAGTAAGGGACCTTATTTAGGTTCACATTTTGCTAATCAGGAATTGAAAGGTATAGAGGAATAAGAACTTTCAAGAATAACCTTCTTAAGACTTAAGAGGTTGAAATTTATACAATACATTATTTCAAGAGAATTTGTCATTAAAAATTAGATGTTCAAAAGTGAAGTTTTGAGTAGGGTGATTAGGGTCTCTCTAGCAGAACCCTCTTCTTACAGCCTCCCACCATCTTTGGGAATTGAAGATTAACAGCGGAGTTTATGGTTTGATTAGCTCCACTAGGCAGATAGTTATCTATGCAAACTCCATCCTACTTTCATCCTCATTGATAATAGTCTAATTTCCCTTTTATTTCGAGGGTAAAAGGAAGAACAACTCGCAAACAACAACAATCAAGAACCGACTAAGTCATCATTACTCCTATATGAGAACTCAATCGATTCTGTTTTCGTACACCCACAAGATATAAGCGGATGATCAGCATCATGAACAAGTTGAGCACAAATTATATTCATTAAAGAACAATCATGATCAATAAGCAAAATAATTACCACATGCTTCCACGATACTTGAGGGTATATGGACCGCTCTCGAGCCTCCTTTCAAAATGGCTATGCACCTTATGATTCCCCTTTCCACTCTGATCGAGAAGCGTCAATTCAAAGAGTGCCCTGACGTCGGCACCGTCGCTGACAAGCGCTATGAAAATCGAGACATAAGCCGCGCTGTCCTCCATACTCTTACCATCGGGATAGAAATAGATAGCCCACTCGTACCCACCAACGACAAACGTATCCGATGTAATGTATTTCCCAATTCCCATACCTTTGTTGAGGGAGTAGCCATTGATCTTGAAATCATGCGAATTATTAACAGTCTCGAATCGAGCGGTAGAGGAGGTCACCGACGGAGGATTCGAAGAGAGTTTAGAGGTTTCTCTAAACGGTTTAATTGTGCCCATCAACTAAAAGTTTGAGAACAACCGATTTCTTGATCTTTAAACGACACCCTTCTCCAAAAACGCAGAATTGAAATGGTGGGTTAGGTTAAAACTTTGAATCGATGAAGGATTTTGGAAATTTGAAGCGAAAATCAGCGGCAAAAAATTATGAATTTGGAACGCGGGTGAATTTGAGAAACGCTTACTCTGAAGGGGAATCAAGAATCAGAGAGGCGATGATGAACCTGGAAGACTTCAATTTGGTCAGAGAGAAAGAGTGAACAAAAAAAAGTCCAAACACGGAAGTGCGAGATGTGGAGCTTCGATGAATGCCTTTAATAAACATCAAAATCCACCATGAAGTTTCTTAATTAATCACATGATTAATTAATTAATTAACTAACTAATTGTTAATCCTTCCTTTTGCCCCATTCTTACCATACCATATAATTGAATGTAAGTAATAACATGAATCCAATCAATTTATTTGTACGATCCTCCAGTCGGTTGGAGAAAGGAACCAAACATTTCTTATAAGGGTGTGAAAATCTCTCGTTAACATACACTTTTTAAAAATAGTGAGACTGACGACAATACGTAATGGGCCAAAACGAACAATATTTACTAGCGGTGGATTTGGGCCGTTACAAATGGTATCAGAGGCATACATAGGGCGGTGTGCTAACAAGTGGAAACCTCTCCTTAGCAGGCACGTTTTAAAAATCGTGAGACTTGACCACACAAATTGAGACAAATTGAGCTAGTTGAGTAGAAGAAACCTCCAATTATGTCAATTCTTAGGGTGAAACCCAACCCATGAGCCATTCCCTCGGCCACTTGAAGAACCGAAAATTTCTCAAGTGATTTGATTTCACCCTGTCGTGCGCTTCAACTTTTTGAATCCAGCGAACCAAATTCCATTCCCCAAGGCTGTTCCAGAGTGAATTGGTTGGGATACAGCGGGCTGCTCTCACCGTTCTTCATCTACCCATGTCTTGCAGATTCTTCGGCGCCTATCTTTCCCGCTCTGGAAATCTCCGCATAAAATTCCACAACCCCATTTCCCTTACCAATTTCCTCAACCCCAAATCACCCAAATCCCAACCCATTCATCCATTCCCTCGAACCCCAACATTTTTCTCATCCAGTTCTAAAATGGGTGATGCTCGAAGACCGCTCTCCGCCAACATTCCGCCACCAGACAAAGCCGAACGATCGGAATTGCTGCGATCACTCGAGTTTTCGCTCAATTCTGGGTTTAGCTCCGAGCCATTGTTACCGAAACCGAGCCCTTTGATTATTGTAATCAGTGGTCCAAGTGGGGTGGGGAAGGACGCTGTGATTAAACGATTGAGAGAGGTTCGAGAAGGGCTACGTTTTGTGGTGACAGCGACGAGTCGGTCAATGCGACCTGGTGAAGTCGATGGAGAAGACTATTATTTCGTCTCTAAGGAAGAATTTCTGGCCATGATTGAGAGGAACGAGCTTCTGGAATATGCGTTAGTGTATGGGGATTACAAGGGCATTCCCAAAAGGCAAATTAGGGAATTCATGGCACAAGGGTTTGATATTGTGTTGAGAGT
The DNA here is from genome assembly GCF_002806865.2 of Cucurbita pepo subsp. pepo. Classification (NCBI taxonomy): domain Eukaryota; kingdom Viridiplantae; phylum Streptophyta; class Magnoliopsida; order Cucurbitales; family Cucurbitaceae; genus Cucurbita; species Cucurbita pepo. The sequence goes on along the minus strand of NC_036645.1, from coordinate 1,536,665 downwards.
AGACATTCAAGGGGCCGAGACATTAAGGAAAATCCTTGGAAAATCTGCTGTGTTTGTGTTCTTGATGGCGGAGAGTGAGCTTAAACTGGTGGAGAGGTTGATTGATAGGAAGACGGAGACGAAGGAGTCATTGTTGGTGAGAGTTGCAACGGCTAGAGAGGAAGTAAGACATGTTAAGAATTTTGATTATGTGGTTGTGAATGCAGAAGGGAAGCTGGAGAATGCGGCTAAGCTGGTGGGATCCATCATTGATGCTGAGAAAGCAAAGGTCTGGCAGAGAAATGCTTCCGTTTAGATACAGATTTGAGGCATCATTTTGTAAGGTAATATTTACTTCAAAGTTCTGTTTAGATGGATTTGAGGCATCATTTTTGTTTGTTAAGATGGATATCTTGATTATAGTGTGGATTAGCTGAAGCTTGCATGATTATGTTTTTGAATTCTATGATTAAATGTCTGGTATAAATAAAGGAGTTTTCATGTTTATTTGATCTTCTAGTTCAAGCTAGTTCTGTATAAAATGTAATGGTTTCTCGTGATTTCCATATCTGGCTTCTGATGGAGAATGTTTTAAGTTACTTGAGTTGCTTAAATTTTGAGTATTCCTTCTTGTTAAANACATTAAGGAAAATCCTTGGAAAATCTGCTGTGTTTGTGTTCTTGATGGCGGAGAGTGAGCTTAAACTGGTGGAGAGGTTGATTGATAGGAAGACGGAGACGAAGGAGTCATTGTTGGTGAGAGTTGCAACGGCTAGAGAGGAAGTAAGACATGTTAAGAATTTTGATTATGTGGTTGTGAATGCAGAAGGGAAGCTGGAGAATGCGGCTAAGCTGGTGGGATCCATCATTGATGCTGAGAAAGCAAAGGTCTGGCAGAGAAATGCTTCCGTTTAGATACAGATTTGAGGCATCATTTTGTAAGGTAATATTTACTTCAAAGTTCTGTTTAGATGGATTTGAGGCATCATTTTTGTTTGTTAAGATGGATATCTTGATTATAGTGTGGATTAGCTGAAGCTTGCATGATTATGTTTTTGAATTCTATGATTAAATGTCTGGTATAAATAAAGGAGTTTTCATGTTTATTTGATCTTCTAGTTCAAGCTAGTTCTGTATAAAATGTAATGGTTTCTCGTGATTTCCATATCTGGCTTCTGATGGAGAATGTTTTAAGTTACTTGAGTTGCTTAAGTTTTGAGTATTCCTTCTTGTTAAAGACCGCCCCTCACACACACACATCCTTTTGANTAAAATGTAATGGTTTCTCGTGATTTCCATATCTGGCTTCTGATGGAGAATGTTTTAAGTTACTTGAGTTGCTTAAGTTTTGAGTATTCCTTCTTGTTAAAGACCGCCCCTCACACACACACATCCTTTTGAAGACTATAATTTGGTGGGTTTGGACTGTTACAAATGGTATTAGAGCTAGACACCGAGCGGTGTGCAGGTGAGGACCCTGGGCTTGGAGGGAGGTGGATTGTGAGATCCCACATCGGTTTGAGAGAGGAACGATGCATTCCTCATAAGGGTGTGGGACCTTCTCCCTGATCGGGAACAAAGCATTCCTCGTAAGGGTGTGGGACCTTCTCCCTGATCGGGAGCGAAGCATTCCTCGTAAGGGTGTGGGACCTTCTCCCTGATCGGGAACGAAACATTCCTCGTAAGGGTGTGGAACCTTCTCCCTGATCGGGAACAAAGCATTCCTCGTAAGGGTACTCGTAAGGGTGTGGGACCTTCTCCCTGATCGGGAACGAAGCATTCCTCGTAAGGGTGTGGGACCTTCTCCCTGATCGGGAACGAAGCATTCCTCGTAAGGGTGTGGGACCTTCTCCCTGATCGGGAACGAAGCATTCCTCGTAAGGGTGTGGGACCTTCTCCCTGATCGGGAACGAAGCATTCCTCGTAAGGGTGTGGGACCTTCTCCCTGATCGGGAACGAAGCATTCCTCGTAAGGGTGTGGGACCTTCTCCCTGATCGGGAACGAAGCATTCCTCGTAAGGGTGTGGGACCTTCTCCCTGATCGGGAACGAAGCATTCCTCGTAAGGGTGTGGGACCTTCTCCCTGATCGGGAACGAAGCATTCCTCGTAAGGGTGTGGGACCTTCTCCCTGATCGGGAACGAAGCATTCCTCGTAAGGGTGTGGGACCTTCTCCCTGATCGGGAACGAAGCATTCCTCGTAAGGGTGTGGGACCTTCTCCCTGATCGGGAACGAAGCATTCCTCGTAAGGGTGTGGAACCTTCTCCCTGGTCGGGAACGAAGCATTCCTCATAAGGGCGTGGAACCTTCTCCCTGGTCTGCATTCCTCATAAGGGCGTGGAACCTTCTCCCTAATCGGGAACGAAGCATTCCTCATAAGGGTGTGGAACTTTCTCCCTAATCGGGAACGAAGCATTCCTCATAAGGGTGTGGAACCTTCTCTCTAGTAGACACGCTTTAAAATTGTGAGGCTAACGGCGATATGTAACGGGCCAAAACGGACGATATTTGCTAGCGGTGGACTTGAGCTGTTACAAATGGTATTAGAGCCAGACACCGGACATTGGGCCCCAAGAGGGGGTGGATTGTGAGATCCCACGTCGGTTGGAGAGGAGAACGAAACATTTCAAATCCCACATCGGGGCCCAAGGGGGGTGGATTGTGAGATCCCCTTTATAAGAGTGTGGAAACCTTTTATAAGAGACGTGTTTTAAAAACCTTAAAGGGAAGCCTGAACGAGAAAGCCCAAAGAGGACAATATCGGTTAGCGATGGGCTTAGACTATTACAGATCTATAATTTGGATCATACGTGGGTCGGTTTATCTTTCGCCAAAACTGACTTGTATTAACATATTGATATAAGAAAATTTGAAAATGTACACTGAAACCAACATTGTAGATTACCAAGGCCAACAGAATGGACTCTGATGCTATGCTATGTTCATCAGAAAACTCAATCTAATCTTTTATAATCTCAACTATCTTTTAAAACCAAGGAACAACAACACTGTTTTATTGGTTGTACAATCAGGTCCTTGAGTTCGCCATAGGAGANCCCACTTCTGGGTTCGATTTTCCTGCCACTCTCCGGCACTTCTCTTGTAAGTTCCTGAGTTTTCGCTATCTGGGTTTGTGTCTGTTCATGGATTTAGGGAAATGTGGCTACGTTTTACTGTCAAATGCTCTGTTTTCTTACATGGGATTGTTTCTAAATGTGTTTTCCTTGTGTTCATCATTTTGGATCGATGAAACTATGGAATAGCTCACTTGATGGCTTGAACTCTCCTGAAACAATGTAATTTTGAACTTGTTTTGATCTTTGAATGCTCTCATTTAAGCAGTAGGTGCAAGAAATGGCTCAGATTTTAGCTCCATCTACTCAATGTCAACTGAGAACTAAACAGAGTTCAATGGGTGGAAGCCCCATAACCCCCAAGATGTGGAGTTCTTTACTTATGAAGCAGAGCAAGAAAGGAGGTGTGAAAAGCTCAGCAAAATTCAGAGTTTTGGCTCTCAAATCTGATGGTAGCACCATAAACAGGATGGAAGATCTGCTAAAACTGGACGTTACTCCATACACTGACAAGATCATTGCTGAATATATCTGGTATTTCTCTTCATCTTTCCTTAACCTGCATTTCACTTAGCNATTTCATATCCAACATGGTTGTTACTATTACTATCATACTACTCCTAAGTGAAATCTCAATAAAGTTCTACTTTCCGGGGCTTCGACACTATCTGTGGCTGTAGATACTCACGTGAAAGGCGTCCCGGTACGCTGGATAATGTTTTCGTTTCTTTTAATTCGGTAGCTCATCTCGATACTCTAAAGGCGTCTCGATACGTTAGAAAATGTTTTCGTTTCTTTTAATTTGGTAATCAACGAAAGTTTGTATTACCTATCTTAGAAACATCACTATGATAACTTTTTTTAATAACGCAGTCGTTTGGTTAGATCTTTTGTTTATGATGTTCGGGATTAAGATGACTTAAAAGAATCAAACATAGATATCGAGTAACTACTTCTAACAATTTTATTATTGATTGGAAATTGAAAGAAACAATAAATAAATTATTTGAAAGGAAAAGTTGACTAAATTAACAAGATTCTCTGCAACCCCATGTCGTTCTCGGCTAAGAAAAGCATAAACTGTTAGTAATTTAATACTGAAACCAATCAAATGATGCAGTGTTCTTCAATAATCAATACCTTCCTCAAATTTCCATAAAATGCCTTTTATATCTCGAAACCCAAAATCCAATTTCCTCCATTCATCTCGCAGCCCTATCTACTTCCCAAAAGCCAACAAATTCTCTTTTAAACACTTGCCTTTTATATGGTTGTAGGATCTTCGCTCTATCTCTATCTCTATCCTGCAATCTTCATCCCCTTGTTCTTCATCCGCCATTATCGACGAAGAAACCCACTTCTGGGTTCGATTTTCCTGCCACTCTCCGGCACTTCTCTTGTAAGTTCCTGAGTTTTCGCTATCTGGGTTTGTGTCTGTTCATGGATTTAGGGAAATGTGGCTACGTTTTACTGTCAAATGCTCTGTTTTCTTACATGGGATTGTTTCTAAATGTGTTTTCCTTGTGTTCATCATTTTGGATCGATGAAACTATGGAATAGCTCACTTGATGGCTTGAACTCTCCTGAAACAATGTAATTTTGAACTTGTTTTGATCTTTGAATGCTCTCATTTAAGCAGTAGGTGCAAGAAATGGCTCAGATTTTAGCTCCATCTACTCAATGTCAACTGAGAACTAAACAGAGTTCAATGGGTGGAAGCCCCATAACCCCCAAGATGTGGAGTTCTTTACTTATGAAGCAGAGCAAGAAAGGAGGTGTGAAAAGCTCAGCAAAATTCAGAGTTTTGGCTCTCAAATCTGATGGTAGCACCATAAACAGGATGGAAGATCTGCTAAAACTGGACGTTACTCCATACACTGACAAGATCATTGCTGAATATATCTGGTATTTCTCTTCATCTTTCCTTAACCTGCATTTCACTTAGCATACAGCAGATTAGAGTGTTCATTAGAACAAAAAGTTCATCATANTTTTCTCTTCATCTTTCCTTAACCTGCATTTCACTTAGCGTACAGCAGATTAGAGTGTTCATTAGAACAAAAAGTTCATCATATCTGAAACTATTTGGTTCGTTTTTTCACATAGGATTGGAGGATCTGGCATTGATTTGCGTAGTAAGTCAAGGGTATGCTGTTTTCTGCTTCTGAGTATACAATAAACATTCATCACTTCAATTCATTTGATCCTCATTGTTCTTATTCTGAGTTTTGTTCATCGTTTCTTACAATCAGACCATTTCAAAGCCTGTTGAACATCCATCTGAGCTACCTAAGTGGAACTACGATGGATCTAGTACTGGACAAGCACCTGGGGAAGACAGTGAAGTCATTCTATAGTATGATCTAAGATCTTTGTCTTTATAATAACATTTAGTATCTTCATCTGACTAATATTTGATGTGTTCCTCAGTCCTCAAGCAATTTTCAAGGATCCCTTCCGTGGTGGCAACAATATTTTGGTGAGTTCTAAGAATCATTGCTCATAGAACGAAAGTCTGTATGTTTTCGATATCATATATCGGAATGTTAACGGTCTCGTCATCCAATGAAGGTGATTTGTGATGCATACACACCAGCAGGTGAGCCCATCCCTACGAACAAACGCCACCGAGCTGCTGAGATTTTCAGCAACAAGAAGGTTGTGGATGAAGTTCCTTGGTTAGTAATCCAATTAAGTCATACATTTAACTTAAGTGTGCCCTGTAGAACCATGCAGAGTACTGAAACCATTGTAATTTAGGTATGGAATTGAGCAAGAGTACACCTTACTTCAGACAAATGTGAAGTGGCCATTAGGTTGGCCTGTTGGAGCTTATCCTGGACCTCAGGTTGAAGTTCTTTTGATATTGATCTTTATAGTTTCATTGTACAATATCATATTAACTTCATCTGCAATGATATCTTGTTCATGGCAGGGTCCTTATTACTGTGGTGTCGGGGCCGATAAGTCGTTTGGTCGAGATATATCAGATGCTCACTACAAGGCTTGTTTATACGCCGGGATCAACATTAGTGGTACCAATGGAGAAGTCATGCCTGGCCAGGTTCTCTCTTGTTCTCACTGATGTCTAATCTTGTCGAATCGAGCGGTATTCTACGGCTCATATAATCCTTCGAATTAACTACATGTTCCATGCAGTGGGAGTTTCAAGTTGGTCCTAGTGTTGGGATTGAAGCAGGAGATCATATTTGGTGTGCTAGATACATTCTTGAGGTATGAAACCTTGAAGGGCTAAACTTCCTCTATTACCAGGCTCGAATAGATGCTCTCTTTAATCTCGATAACGTTGCTCATTTCGTCATCCTCGAATAAAACTTATAACTTTTTACTGTAAGTAGTTTGCAATTAGCTTGGCACAGAATTGTGAATGCATAGGAAGTTACCTTATATTGATAAAGTTGAGAGTAAATAGATTTCTGACTGTAGATCAGTAAAAACATGGAAGTGTATGTTTGCTTTGCTCCTCGGTAAATAAGATGCTTGAGTCTATTCCCCCACTGACTTTTTTCGGGCCTAAGTGAAAGTGAAGTGGTGGGCTCGAGGAAGATGCTTGGGTCGAGTTGCTTTGCTCCTCGACCGAGATTTTAGTTGGGTTTATGTGTGGACTCATGTTTCCTCCTCCGTCTTGACAGAGAATTACCGAGCAAGCTGGGGTGGTTCTCTCACTTGATCCAAAACCAATTGAGGTACCTTAAACTTTTAGGTCCAATTTACTCTTGGAATGGACTGGTTAAGTGGACTTGTCTGATTCATTTCATGGGCAGGGTGACTGGAATGGAGCAGGATGCCACACCAATTACAGGTACTTGAATGCATTCCCTTTCATTGAATATGATCATTGTACAACAATGAAATGTCTTCGTAGTGGCTAGAATTGATGAGCAATCCATTCATTTACAGTACGAAGAGCATGAGAGAGGAAGGAGGGTTTGAAGTCATAAAGAAGGCTATTCTGAATCTGTCTCTTCGCCACAAGGAGCATATCAGTGCCTATGGAGAAGGAAATGAGAGGAGGTTGACAGGGAAGCACGAAACAGCAAGTATCAACTCCTTTTCCTGGGTATGTCTGAACATCTGCTACACACTCTTTTGTCCTGAACAAATACTATTTGGAACAAGTTTGAAAATTTCAACTGCAGGGAGTGGCTAACCGTGGTTGTTCGATCCGTGTGGGACGTGACACTGAGAAAGAAGGCAAAGGTATGTGTTATATCATTTCAGGAATAAAACGCTATTAATATTCGTTCTTCGTTATTCAATAATATGGAGCTAATTTAAAAGATGTTGCCACTGTTGTTCAATAACAAGAAGGCACTAAGTCTAACGAGCGTATAAACGGGTTTTTTTTCCCGCTTTAGCGATATTTTAGCTTCATTTTCTCTGAACATGAGAAAACTGAAATTAGGAGTAAAAACCACTTGCATTACCAAAGAAGCTTTCTTCAAATGTTGGAGTCTGCTTCTGTTATCTGATACTCTATGAACCATAGAATTCTTGGCAGTGACACTTCATTGATTGTACTATGTCCTTGTGATGTTGTCGTGCAATAGGTTATTTGGAAGACCGACGTCCCGCTTCAAACATGGACCCATACGTCGTGACCTCACTGCTGGCAGAATCAACACTACTGTGGGAGCCAACACTCGAAGCTGAAGCACTTGCTGCTCAGAAACTGGCATTGAAGGTCTAGAGCCAATGAGTCATATTTGGTCTTGAGGGCAAAGTTCTCAGTTGATTAAGTTAAGTTACCAACCAAGGAGAAGAATTTCCCTCATTCTGTTAGATTATGCAGAGAGAGACCTTTTGTAAATAAAGGTCTTGAAGTCTTCCAGTCAGCTTTTCAGAACAATCATTCATGCAAAAAACAAAAAAAAAAAATAATCTTTTGGAGCAAAAAGAAACTTCATCTGTGTACCTTGCAGATGTTCATTTTATTTGAATGTTTACTCAATTCGATTTGGACAGTGCCTCTTGATCACTTACCATCTGGTTATGAATTTTCGCATACCTCTCAGTTGTTTACGAATGGATTCAATCATCGATCTAGTTACCGTGACATGTTCTAAATTGTTTAGCAGACTACAAACTTCATTTCTAAAAAAGAAAGAGGGTAATACAAGTACTAAAACAACTAAATATTGATTCTGTGTTTCTTCTCTAGCCAAGTGAGTTTTGTGGATCAAAAGCTGTTCTATCTTTACTTTAGAGATAGAAAATGATTGTATAACATGGCTCTTGAACAGCCTTCTTCCTTATCTCTTATTCCAATGATTCAATCTTGGTTTAGTTTGAATGGAATCTTGTTCTTTGCTCCCTTATGAGGCAAGCTTAACAATTGGAAAGGAACTTTGGCCGTTCCTTGGAACTGAAGAAACTTCATTCTGGTTATGAAATAAAGGAATACTTTTAACCTGGAGATGAACTGTTCTTTGATTTTTGTGGGAAAAGAACAACTTCTGGCTTAAATATATATATGTATGTCCCTTTATATCATCTATCTTATGAACTCAGGGCAAGGAGGTGACTTCATTCTCTCTCATTCTCTTTCTTGGCTTCTCTAAGCTCCAAAAATCCATGGCTACTCAAGTGCAATCTGCAGTTTCCGTCCTTCTAGTTCTTAATCTCGTACTCTACTTCATCATCACTGTCATTGCTTCGTGGGCGGTAAATCACGCGTTAGAGAAGTCTTTTGAATCAGGTAACTTTCAACTTACGTCTCCAACTTTATCAACCATATACAACAAATCCGAATGTTAGTAGTAAGTTTGGGTCTCTCTAAATGTTCTTTTTGTATGAATTTGTAGCATCAACGTTGACACTGCCAGCCCACTTGTTTCCGATGTACTTCCCCATCGGAAACATGGCGACGGGATTCTTTATTATCTTCTCTTTGATTGCTGGGATTGTTGGAATGGCAACATCAGCCACAGGTATCACCAATGTCTCAAAATGGAATGCCTCAAACGTACACACAGCATCTGTTTCCTCTCTTGCAACTTGGGCAGTCACTGTTCTTGCTATGGGGTAATTTTTCCCTCTCTGTTCTCTTTACAATAAATCAGTTTTCCAATGGTAATTTGATTATGAACTTCGTATTTAATAATTTACTGTTTTCTTTACTCTGTTTTCCAGGTTTGCATGGAAAGAAATTGAACTTGGTTGGACAGATGGAAACTTGGTAAGGCAGGCATTGTTTGGAACAGTTCCCACTTTTTAACTTTTTTTCTTACTTTCATTCTTGAAGAAGCTTGTTGGGTAATGTTTGTTAGATTCCAATTTCAAGTCTTCAAGCTAGAAGCTTTTCAAGTACACAAGTATCTAGACCCTAAAGAAGGAAGGGTTTTTTAATGACTTGTTTTTCCTTTTTGGTACTTTCTATATCGCTATACGATCTCGTTAACATAGTTGCATACGTGGTTCATATACATTATTCTACTTTATCAATCCACGTAATACGAACTAATAAAACTAGAAATAAAACGACAATTGAAAGGCCAAGACTACTTTATAGAACTAGAAATCGTTCTATAAATCACATGGTTCTATAGATGGTTCTATGATTGAAAGATTGAAATGTGGAATATTTGTATTTGTACACAGAGGACTTTGGAGGTAATGACAATCATCACAAGTGCAACTCAATTGTTATGCACAGGCGCTATCCAAGTTGGGGTTGAAGAGATGATTGTTAGTAGCAACCGAATTGGAGGAAGGGTTTGAACCAAACATGCATGAATACATGTACAAACCAATAGCTTGGAACTTCAAACACCCTTTTGATTTCTTTTTCTGTAATTCTTTAATTTTCTAATTGTGTTCTTTCATGTATTGATTCCGTGTGGATTTGATGTTGAGGTGATATGTCACCTGTATTTGTTTGCCTTTTTCTTTTTAAATCTTATAACATGTGAGCTTGAAAATACAAAATTAAATTAAAAAAAAGGCTTGGATAATTGTTGTTTATAAGTTCATGGTGATTGTCTAGACGACTGCCCTGAAAATTGATCTATCTTCAAGTATTATACGAGTTGTATCACTTCAAAGAATCAACAATATACGAGGGTCTGGATTCGAGCCTATAACCTTTTAGTTTAACTAGTTGAACTATGCTTGGTTTCACGCTATATTCAAATATAAACTCATTCTAAGTAATCCAAATTCTTTTCATTTACATATTATAAACATTCAGGTATGACATATCCAGAAAAGGATCATCCCCACAACTCAATATCATGGTTTCTGGATCACAATCTAAAGTCATCCACTGACCAACCAAAAAAAAGAAAGAAGAAGAAGAAGTGCATGCATCCACTGACCAACCAAAAAAAAAAAAAAAAAAGAAGAAATAGTGCATGTGCATGCAGTATAAAATTGAGAACAGAGATATCTATCTAACCTCCATATTTATCTTTGCCAACGGAGTTTCCTTCCACCCTCTCGCATGATCTCATATGCAAGTTTGTACTTTTCAAGAGATGTTGCACCAGCCTCAATGTATTTACAAGCAGCTTCTCTCAAACTCCATAGCATCACGGCCTTGAGTTCTTGAGGGCCACCATCTGTGTCCACATCTTGCAATGTTCCATACTCGGCATTTCGAGTCCATCTGTGTAGGATGTAGCGGGGTGGAATTTCACTTATTCCTAATATTTGGAACACCCTTAGAATATGTCTACACAGTATCCCTTCGTATTCAAACATTTTACAGCTACAATTCACCGTCAGGTTTGTCGATATCACTGTGACTACACATTTTTCATTGTCATTTTCGCAGCGACGCACCAGGTATCTGCTGAGAGCCACTTCCTCGTAAATTTTGAACCCAAGATATCTGTAACAGTGCAGGAGTTCTTTCTGGAACACCTTGAACACTGCGTGAGTATAGAGCCTTAGACATTGCTCTTCTACTGGTTCTTTTGTTTGCAGAAAACCTTGTAAGTTTAGAGAGTTCAAACTCTCTTTTCTTTCTTCATCACGGCGTCTCTCCAACCCAATTTCGTAACGAGAAATGAACTCTGCAAGTGGTGTTTGAGCATTGAATGCTGCACCAAAACACGATTCGAAATTGTCAGTCGTGGGGATGCCTGCAAAAAATGTTCCCCGCAAGAACAATGGAACCCAGTTATTACGCTTTATGTACATCTCTTTAAACCAAGCATTGTCTTTCAACCCATACTTTCCCACAAGCATGTTCCACCCAACATCAAATTCTTCAGCAGTCTGACTCTGATAAATGCATTTTTCATACTCAAATCTAAAAGTTTCATCCAGCATGTTAAGATTATCTTGCTCCTTTTTCCGGATTTGCCACGATGAAAAACAGTGTAAAGTTCGGGGGAAGACTTGGGCGACTGCTTGTTGGATCGCCTTGTCCTGATCGGCAATTATTGAAAGTGGGTGGCAACTTGACATTGCTCTAAGCCACGTTTGAAACAGCCATGAGAAGGATTCCACAGATTCTTCAGCAATTAAAGCACAGGCAAGAAGAACAGGTTGTTTATGGTGATTAACTCCAAAAAAAGTAGCAAATGGAACCGCATAAGCACTTTTCCTATATGAAGTGTCGAGGATAATGGTATCACCAAACTGACTACAAGAAAATCTAGACCTTCCATCTGCCCAGAAAACGCTCATGCAGTTAGAATTCTCAACTTCTACAGCATAAAAGAATCCAGTATCTTCTGCTTGCTTGGATTGGAAATATTCAAAAAGACCTGGGTACCAATCACTACCAATTTTGTTCTCCCGAGTTCTCTTGATGACGATCCCGTAGTTCAAGTTAACTGGTTCCTTGCCTTCGAATCCACCATTCAGTTCCCCTGTGAACCTTTTGGAAACTATTAGATTTCTTTTTTGAGTATCTGGTTGAGGCTCAAGATCATGATTATGCTCTTTCTTAAGGCGGTCTACAACCCATTTTCCAGATTCATGCCTCTTGATCCTCATAAACGCCCCACAGCCTAATCTTGATGGATGTTGAAATCCCTCCTTAGAGCACACAAATCGCCTCGATGTAATTGAACCACTGTTTTTTGATCGAAACAATTGACCAATGCGTATTCTAAATCCTGCATTTGCAGCATATGCATTATAAAACTGATATGCCTCATTTGCTGAATTGAACTCCAGACCAACACAAGGCTCACCCCTTGGTGGTATTACGTTTCCTCTCTCATTTAAATGCTTTGAATCAATAATTCCTGAAGAACAGGAGAAGGCATGTTCAACATCCTTGAATAGATGAATTTTTCGTCTATGAGAAACATTAACCGTCAATTTTGCAGATCTAGGAGCCTTAACTTGAAAAGTAGGAAGGGTTTCCCCCCCGTCATCATGCTCGAAGTGATGATTGTGATCTTTGTGAAAAAGGTCAATGACCCACATCCCAGAATCACGCCTCTGTACTCGTATGACTGCTGGACAGCCTGTGCGTGAACTAAGCTGAAACCCCTCTTTTGAACACACAAATCTGCGAGATGATACCGTACCATCAGTTCGTGATCTGTACAACTGACCTATTCGAACTTTAAATCCAACACGCTGTGCATATGAACTATAGAAATTAAGTGCTGCATCAGATGAATCGAACTCTTGCCCCACAAATGGTTCAAGCATACAATTCCCATCATTCTCTCCACCCAGTTCATCTGTTGCACGCACCATATCAATTGGATATGCCTTCACAATCATAGCATTCTCACACTGTTCATTGTTAAGATCAGTATCTGAACTGCAAATTACAGAACACACATCAAATAACAGCAAATGAACAAGAAACCAAAAACAACAACAAAGCAATGAGCTCCCGAGGTTGCAGTTTCAGGCAAGATTCTTTCGAGCATAGACAAAAGTAGAAACAAAAGACATCTTATGAAAAGAACAGCATAAGAACAGATAGTTCCAGAAAGATGAATCACTTGGTAAGAGAAGAAGCGGGTTAAAAACTTGAAGCAAGTAAGCTCAAGCGTACAGTTCTTCTATTAGAATATTCTTATGGCGCAATCTCAAATAACGAAATAGAATTCCATAATTTCCTACTGTAGAAGATGCATCACAGACAGAAGAACCAACGAAATTCTCCAAGTGTAAAAAGATGAAAAAAGACAGAGAAACGAACTGAAATCAGAAGAATCACAGATCCTCAGGCAACCAAAAACCAGTCCCCATGAAATGAACCGACGAACAAGAAGAAAACAGGCAAATTCAAAGGAACAATAGAACGAACAAAAATTCTACCTCGTGACGTTCGTCAAGTTAGTGCCCAAAAGCTTGTCCATCAATGAAGAGAGAGAAGCAAAGCGTTGCGAGATTGCAAGGACTCCGTACCCCCGACACAATTCCCTCTATTACAGCATATCAAACTCACCGGAGATCCTCTATGAATACATTCTGCCGCGAGATAGCACCATCGGAATTCTCACAAAACCCAAACGGAAAATTCTTCTCCCTCTCCGCCCGGCCATGCCCCTCATCCTCTTCAACCTTCGCCCCCTAGGGCTTGACCATTCGTTAGGGTAACAATCAATCGCGACACTGTGTGGTATATATATATATATATTATTTATATGTGTATCTTTAATATATATATATATATATATATATAGAGAGAGAGAGAGAGAGAGAGAGAGAGAGAGAGAGACTAACGTGAAAGGCTGAGTTACCGCAGCGATCTGCTGGGCATCTAGATCCAAGGGCTAGAAGAGGGTCTGTGATGAACAGCGGTGGTTGATTACAACATATGAGCTTCATCATCTTTGTCCTCGTCTCTACCAGACTGCCACTGCCCATCCACCGACCCACTCTGACACGTCTGAGATGCGCTCTTCTATACGGGAAGTCCACGATGCTCTTCAACATCATATGAACATAATTCTTTCCATTTTTGATCTACTCTCAAACTGTACACTGCAGGTGGCATCAACACTATAAAGCTAATCACTCCTCAAATGGATTTTGTTCTTAAATTTATTCACATACCAAAAATTGAGAACGGATCAACAACTTTAAAATTTTAATTTCATCAACTATAACAAGCTCATGAGATATATTAATCTTTCTTATTGTCGGGAGATTACTGTCGAAACGAAACTCGAGTTCATTCATAAAACAACAGAATTTGCGCAAATATATAAATTTAACAAAATATTTAAAAGTTCAATCGATTTCATAATNTCAACAACTTTAAAATTTTAATTTCATCAACTATAACGAGCTCAAGCTCATGAGATATATTAATCTTTCTTAAACGAAACTCCATTCATAAAACAATAGAATTTGCGCAAATACATAAATTTAACAAAATATTTAAAAGTTCAATCGATTTCATAATCATTTCAATATTGGTTGAGTTGTATTCATGACAATTTTGTATAATCTAATGTACAATAAAGAAATAGCAAAAGAAGTTCTTGTATCCCATCGCTCAATAGATTGACAATTTTACGCGGTTGAATATACATAAAAATACCTCAATTTTGTATCAGATGATTATTAGGGAAGATAGAAATCTACCNTAAAGAAATAGCAAAAGAAGTTCTCGTATCCCATCGCTCAATAGATTGACAATTTTGTATCAGATGATTATTAGGGAAGATAGAAATCTACCTCCGACGATTATGATGAGACAACCACTAAACTGCCTCATTCAATAATTTTTGGAAGTTATGAACTTCCAAGTGATTGTAATCTGTGATCAACACCCAGATGAAACAAATAGAGGAGCCAATTTATACAACGGACAATGAGATATGAACAGTAATCACAACCCAAATGAATATGCTTTATCAACGAAAGACTTCAGTCACCAAATCATGGAGTCTATGAACTGTAAGTTGAGATTTTGAAAAGAAAACAAAAATTTAGTTTCTTCATGATTTAGCACATTCATCTTCATCCTCAATTTCCCAACTCAGATCCTCCTCTTCCTCTGCCACAATCAGCCGCTTGATCAAACCAATCTTTTGTGCACTGCCACTACTAGAGGTATTGTTCTTGGCCTCATCAATGGTTCCAATGTCTTCAATTTCATCCCATCCAAGTTCTTCTTCCCCGGAAGACCGACTGGAAATGATCGAAATGTCGCTGTCTTTGCAGGAATCACCACTGTCTCCTCTTCCATCTGCAGCCAATTTTTCACCAACTTTCTGTTCCAGCTTCCTATCACTGTCCTCTGTTGCATCATCAGAAACAGCAATTTTCTTTGAGATGGCACTCTCTGAACTGTCAGTTTCTCTCTTCTCAGTACTGAGAGCGCCACTGGATTCACCCTTTGACTGCAACTCAGCATTATTCCCTTCTTCTTCATCGTCATCGTCAACATCCCAACTCAAATCTTCCTCATCTTCTGCAGAAATGGCTCTCCTCACGAGCTTAACTCTGGCTTCTTCTGCTTGCTTAAGCTTGTGAAGCCTGTAAAAATATCTACTCCAGAAGACCTCACGAACGATTGTACTTGGAACTATCGTCCGATAAATCTCCCGAACATCCTCGCTTTCTTTCATCAAATTATCGATTTCCTGTTCTTTATCTTCCAATACAAAACCTAATTTCCAATTTTTGTAATCCTCTAAATCCTTAGGTTCCTCCAAATACGTATCCAGGTCTCGCTGAATCGCAATCAATTGCGTATTGAACCTATTATACTGTTTGAATTCGAGATTTCTACTATTGCTACTTCCTAATTGGTTTGACGAAAGAACAACATCGCTATTATTTTCATGATTTCCCGAAACAAGATCAGAAGCTAATAACGTATCCCTACCATGTGAGATAATCTTCGAAGTCGATTTCCAAACGGCACTACCGATATCGTCAATGGCTTGGCCAACCGACTCCAGCGACTCCTGCGCAACGGACGCACCGACATCGAGCGTCGTCGGAAGGTCCTTCACGGCACGCGATGCGACGTCTCGAATCACCGATGTCTCCTTCTTCAATCCGGATCCTAATTCCTCAAACTCACGGCGGTAGTTCGAAATTACAGATTCCGACGTGGTGGCGAGAGTCTTGATCAGGCCGCCGAAGCTCCAAGCAGAACTCGTATTGGAGATATTAGAAACCGTATCATCGTCGTGGTCGTTGTCGTCCTGTTCCTCCTCCGCATCGGACAGTTCCGAAGGTCCGTCGGCAGAGAAGACTGAAAACAGATCCATGGGAACAAATGGAATGCGAGATTTTGAATTGGGAGCTTCCTGAAAAAATGAATAATGATCACGACCGGTTATGGGAGGGGCAAAAGTGGAATAAGATGTATCTATTGAAAAAGCTTGCCGGTGGGCTATTTATAAAGAGAAATTTATTTATTTATTACTATTATTATTATTTTTTAATTACGGTATTAACAAAAATCAGGTTTAGTTTTGGACAATTTGGTTGCATTCTAATAGATTTATATTGATTTACTAAACACTATGTTCAAAATGGGCCCAAGCCCATCAGATATCCTTCATGGGCCCATCTCAAAACAATTTTGTTTGGCCCAAAATTTTATGAAATTTATAAATATTATTTTATCAATAAATTTATATTTTAAGGATATTGTCACTAACTTATATCAAATTTTAATTTTTTTTAGAAAAAAAAGTAAAAAATTACGTATTAATTAGGATCAGTGAGCTTCAAAGAAGAGTGAAGATAAGTATAACGTAACTTGTTGTGAGGTCCTTTGGATTGTGGGTAAGCACCAAAGACCGACCTCAAACTCAAAATCATCCCTAGTTCATGGGTCAAGGCTTGAAGTACTCGTTGAATCATCATGCCGCTGCTAAAGAAGAAATCATCGGTGTTCATTGGTTTGATCCTCTAATTCCAAATTAATATTGATTTAAGGTCCTTTTGGATTGTGGTTAAACGTCAAAGGTTGACTTTTAGCTCAAAATAACTACTAATTTCTGGGATAAGAGTTGAAGCACTCGTTAAACTGTCACGTCACTGATGAAGAAGACACAATCACTGTTCGTTGCTTATAGAAGAGCACACTTCGAACATTCAGCAGATCTTTTATACGCTCTCGCTAGAAATCCATTTTTTAATAAAGTTCAAAATTAATTAAACTATTTAAATAATTTAAAAAATAGAAAATAACTTTTAAATATTTAAAAATATTTGTAAGTATGGTAATTTTCATTCATTTAAACTAAAATGTCTCTTTCTAAAATTTCAAAATTCCAATTTATATGACAAAAGTCCACTTGCCCCTTTTTATATTATTTATTAATATAAACATATTACGTGTTGCATAATATTTTTTGTTTGAGAAAAAACACAACATATGTATATCATGCTGACATAAATGACGTCATTAATATATTTTTATATAAATATAAGAATTTTTAAATAAGAAAACCGACAACCTACCCAAACAAATTCCTAAATTTAGAAATTTTATTTTTATTTTAAGTCATTCAATTATTATTTTAAAGTAATAATAAATAAATAAATACTAGTATTTTAAAAAATTTAAATTAACTATTTTATTTTTATTAAACTTCAACCAATACAAAAAAAAAAAAAAATTGGGTTAATTCCTGACAACTCTGACCAACCCAATCCAAACTATAACTTGGGTTGAATTAGCATTTCGGATAGAATTCAATTCATTTTTGCTATATAGAACATTTTCTATAAATTTTATCTGAATTGTTTGAGTCACTGATTCAATGAACTTGAATTTCAAAAGGTTTAAAAGATTTTTTCAATATATATAAATCTTTATTATCGTGAAAAGAAAATAATTTTCAAAATTTTAATTGAAAAATTCTGAAACTCAGTAATATTTATTACATCAGCAAGAGACAATTTTAACGTGCATTATATATATAGTACTTAGACTCTAAATATTAGCCACTAATTTAAAAATTATTCCATTTATATATATATATATATAATAAAAAGATTGGTAGGTACTTAACCATGGTAAGTTAGAGAAGGCAATTCAAATAACTCTGGTTAGGTTAAGAAGAAAGCCAAAAAGAAAGCATTAAGGCCAAAATCTTCAGTCAGGGAGAGAAGCTATGCTCTAAGCTGCAAGAAAAATAAGAACCGAAAAAAAAAAAAAAAAAAAAAACCACAAGAAATTAAAAAAGAAAGAAAGAAAAGCTTCTTACATGGATTTCGCTTTCTGATTTCATCGATATTCTTCTGATTTTTGTATTTCCTTCCGGTCTTCGATTCTTCCAACTCGCCAGTTTGAATCGGGTGCGTTTCTGCGGATTGTTTCCCTGCTGGTTCTTCAACATTCAATTCTCGAGTTTCTGTTTGGTGGAGAGGAGGATCTTCTTCTTCTGTTCTTTTACCACTCTCTTCCCAATATATAATTGGTCGTTAAGTTTTTAGTTCCTTGGATCTACGAGGTTGGTTTTTGTATTCAATTCGCGATGAATTTGGTACTGGATGAATGTAGTTTTTGCTCGTGTTCCATGTCTAGATTCTTCTTCAGTTTCTGCTTTCGGTGTTTGTTTGTTTTGTGATTGATTTATTCTCTTCCGACGCAGATTTTGATTATCTCGATTTTAATACTGAGATTCGAGGTATGCGTTTTAGTTTCTTAGTTAGATGAATACTCCAGGTTCTGGATTGTTTAGTTCTTGGTTTTGTTTGTACCATCAGCTGATGAATTTTGAGGTGTTTATGATTCATTCATGCGATGATAGTTCTGTTTTTTTTTTTTTTTTTTTTTTTTTTTTTTTNGCATAAAATTGATATTCATGGTTTTCCAACTGCATTGAGGTATGGGAGAAGTTTGGTACCTTTACGTGTGAAGTGTATATTTATCTACACGAGAGAAAGAGGAAAAATGATAGCTAGATTAAGGTATTCATACATTGTTGTCTTGTACAGTGATAAATGGCATCAATGGTCGCTAAGCCGAGTTGTCCTGCTAATAGCAACCATGGGCCTTCTTCAGTGCTTGTCCAGGAAAAAGGAAGTAGGAATAAGAGGAAATACCGAGCAGATCCACCTTTAGGGGACCTGAATAAGATCACATCTTCATCTCAAGATGAATGTCCGAGTTATGATTTTTCAGCTGAGAAATTTGAGATTAGTTCAAGTCTGGGGCAAATCGGTGCGTGTGACCTGTGTAGCACTAGTCAAGAATTTTCTGCTGGATTGAAACTCGATCTCGGATTGTCCAATGGAGGCTCTCCTGATGTTGGGATAGACTGGCCAAGAGGGGAACTAGAAGTTGATGAGTTCCAAGATGTTGATTGGAGTGACCTTACAGAAGCTCAGCTGGTAGAACTAATTTTATGCAATTTAGACACAATATTCAAGGCTGCAATCAAGAAAGTTGTTGCTTCTGGATTCACTGAAGAGGTTGCTATAAAAGCCGTCTCGAGGTCTGGCATTTGTTTTGGTTGTAAAGATATCATGTCGAATGTAGTGGACAATACCTTAGCTTTCCTTAGAAGTGGCCAAGAAATTGATCAATCTAGGGAACACTATTTTGAGGATTTACAGCAACTAGAAAAATATATTTTAGCTGAATTAGTTTGTGTTCTACGAGAGGTTAGGCCTTACTTCAGCACTGGCGATGCAATGTGGTGCTTATTGGTCAGTGACATGAGTGTATCTCATGCATGTACAATGGATAGTGACCCGTCTAACGCAGTTGTCTGCGATGGGACTTCGAATGAGGGTTCAACTAACTCTACCCCACAGTTAAAAGCAGAAGCCAAAAGCTCTGAGTTGAATTTTCCTAAGCCTCTTAAGCCAATTTCTCCAATCAGCTGTGCTCATAGTTCTCAATCCGATGGACCAGCCACTCTAGGAGTTCCTAATCTTACTAAACCAAAGGACCCATTATTCACAAGTGTATCAGTATCAGATAAAGAACTGCAAAATTCTACCTCTGATGTTGCTAGGGAATCATTTAATGTGGGTGGAAACCCTCAAACTTCCGTGTCTGAAGAAAAAACTGGGAGCAGCAGAAGGGTTCATTCTAATATAACGAAGAGAGAATACATGCTACGACAAAAGTCGCTTCATGTGGATAAAAACTTTCGAACATATGGACCGAAAGGCCCATCAAGAGCTGGAAAGGTGACTGGTTTGGGGAGTTTGATGTTGGATAAGAAACTAAAGTCTGTTTCAGGCTCCACTGCAGTAAACTTTAAGAATGCTTCGCTGAAAATAAGCAAGGCTATGGGAATTGATGTGGCCCAAGACAATGGAAACCATAATCCTACCACCATCGACATTCCTTCTTCCTCTCTATCATTTAACTTGGAAAACAATAAAAATGCTTCTCCTTTTTCTAAGATCAATGTACTATCTTCAATGCCTGCACCTAGTTCACCACTTGCATTACCAGCTACTAATACTTCTTCTGCACTACCAGCAGCTGAAACCGATCTTTCTCTTTCTTTGCCCACTAAAAGCAATGAGCCCTCGGTGCCTATCAGCTGCAATGCTGAGCCTTCTACGAGTAGTTTTGTTGAGAAGCCTTATGAAAAGTCCCTTGGGCAGTGGTTTCCTAAGGATAAGAAGGATGAGATGGTTTTGAAATTAGTACCAAGAGCTCGGGAATTACAAAGTCAGTTGCAAGAGTGGATGGAGTGGGCCAATCAAAAGGTCATGCAGGCTGCAAGGAGGCTAAGTAAGGACAAGGCTGAACTAAAGACTTTGAAGCAAGAAAAGGAGGAAGTTGAACGGCTGAAAAAGGAGAAGCAGACTTTGGAGGAAAATACCAAGAAGAAGCTTTCTGAGATGGAACAGGCATTGTGCAAGGCTAGTGGGCAGGTTGAACTTGCTAACTCTGCTGTTAGAAGGCTTGAGGTGGAGAATGCTGCTCTACGACAGGAGATGGAGGTTGCAAAATTACGGGCTACAGAATCAGCTGCTACCTATCAGGAGGTTTCTAAGAGGGAAAAGAAAACACTAGTAAACGTTCAATCATGGGAGAAGACGAAAATGTTGTTTCAGGAAGAACACACAGTCGAAAAACGAAAATTGAAACAACTAATACAGGAACTTGAGCAGGCCAGGGATGTCCAGGAACAACTTGAGGTATGTTTTAACAATTTATTCTTTGTTCTCTTATGAGTTTTAGCTACAATCTTTTGTGCCTTGATTATTAATTTGGCAACTTGCAACTGTAGAACTGATGGGGTCATAAGAAAAATGACAATAAATTGGATGGTTTATCAAAATTTCATTACTTCACAGGAAGGTTGATGTTTTCTCCCCGTTTAAAACATTAGAGCATGTTCTCCCATTTCCTTGTTGAACCTATTGTTTAGCTAATTCTGCTGCTGTTGAGCATTACGAATGTTGTTTAAAAGATTCATACTCGATGGAGAAGTTACGAAAAGGTTTAAATTGTTATCCTTGGATTTTTTTCTTATACAGGTGGATGTTGCATCTCATTTTAGGTGCAATATTAAGATTACCTTACCTCATTTGTTTTTATTTTCCTCGATATTAAATTTCAATTCTTATACGTCTTTTCTTGCTTGGTTGGTCTTCGTTTGCATCGTTTTACATAAGACGCATTTACTTCTCCAACAACATATGAACTTCTGAAGATTTGAGCATTATATACCTTGTTTATACCCCCCCGAAAGAAGAAGAAAAAAAATTCTGAAATGCTGTATGTTTTATCTTGAACATATTTCCTTTGAGTTTTGTGATTGTGTTCCTAGTTTTGAGATATGTTTCTCATTGGTTTTCAACGTTCTTGACTTTCTCTGTTTCTCTTAGTTGTATTAATTACGTGACAACTTGTGGGCCCTTTCTCATTAACAAGGAACGTATCTCAGGGTAGAGGGAAAATGGAGGCGAGAGCAAAAGATGAGCTGCTCATGCAGGCTGCTTCATTGAGAAAGGAGAGAGAACAAATTGAAGCTTCATTGAAAGCAAAGGAGGATACAATAAAATTGAAAGCAGAAAACAATCTTTTGAAGTACAAAAGCGATATCCAAAAGCTTGAAAAAGAAATATCTCAGTTGAGACTTAAGACAGATTCTTCCAGAATTGCTGCTCTTAAGAGAGGCATAGACGGAAGTTATGCCAGTAGGCTTGTAGATACCAGAAACAGCACAGATCACAACGAGTCCTGGACCCCGAATGTCTCGGAATCGATGAAGGATCTTTACGAGTACTCTGGAACTGGGAGTGTGAAGCGGGAACGGGAGTGTGTAATGTGTCTTTCGGAGGAGATGTCGGTAGTGTTTCTTCCATGCGCCCATCAGGTGGTGTGCACAACCTGCAATGAACTACATGAAAAACAAGGTATGAAAGATTGTCCTTCTTGTAGGAGCCCGATACAGCGGCGTATTCCAGTCCGTTATACTCGCTCGTAATCAGTTTTTCGTGATGAGTTGAGTTGAGTGTTTTTGAATAATGTTGTGGGACTCCTATGGAATGGAATAATGCATATGAATTACCTTACCTTACCAAGTCTGCCTACTATGTTGGTTATTATCAATGCTTGCCTTACACACATCCCTCAGCAACTGTTGAACAAGGTACACTTTATCTTAAACTTATGAGCATCTAAGAAATTTGGCATCCAAAAATTTCAACTGCCTTCTCATTTTCCCCTCTCTAATAATTTGTTAAAAAGGGATTTGTTAGGATATTTTGATTAATGTTTGCATTAAAATTAGTCTAGTTTGCTTGCGATCTAAGTTGATTAATTAAAATCACATTTAGGCAAAGATTCTTTTTTTTTTTTTT
>NC_036645.1:1408182-1513524 GCF_002806865.2 Cucurbita pepo subsp. pepo | reverse complement strand
CCCAAAATCTAGCTACTAGAAATATCGGTTATAAAACGCCCATTCCCCCAAAACGCTCAAAATCTAGCTACTAGAAATATCGATTAAAACCCCCAAAATCTAGCTACTAGAAATATCGGTTATAAAACGCCCATCTCCCCAAAATCTAGCTACTAGAAATATCGGTTATAAAACGCCAATTCCTCCAAAATCTAGCTACTAGAAATATCGGTTATAAAACATTTATGTTTATGATAATACGAGCGTGGCTCGATTGGGTAAGACATATATGCTTTTAACCTTTAGTCGAGATTCAAATCTATAATATTTGTAAAAAAAAAACCCTTTTTCAAAGAAATTCAAGGGTAAAATAGTATTTCCAAGCTTAATTACAAACAATAAAACAAAAAGAAATTAAATGGGTAAGAGAGTAAAATTTGAAGTCTCTTATTTGCAATTATATATATAAGATTGGAAAATTTAAAAATTTTAAATACTAAATTAAAATTAGCGTGTAAACGGTGGTGGGAACAGCCGTGAAACGACACCGTATTGAAAAGAATTCATCAGACGCCCGGGCCAGGCTGAACTGTGAACCGCTCCTTCTTCTTCGATCCGCCGCCAGAACTGAGTTGCGGGCTCTGTCAAAACCCTCAATCCGTAAACCCCATCACTTTCTCTTCAATCATTTCATCGCCATTGAATTCGAAATGGGGTTCGAAAGCTACGTCGTCGTACATAACATAGCCAAAAGGCACAACGTTGGCACATTGGCCCGAAGCGCCACCGCGTTCGGTGTATCGGAGGTCATCCTCGTCGGCCGTCGGGACTTCAACGCCTTTGGTAGCCATGGTTCCACTTCTCACGTCCGGTTCCGTCATTTTCATTCCCTTCTCGACGCCCGAAATTTCCTTCAGGTTCTGCCCTCTTTCTTTCTTCCCTTCATCGGTCTCGATTAGGTTATGGGTTTGTTTTGAAATTTGAATTTTTTTCTGTCTGTGTCTGTAGGAGAAGGATTGTGATATATGTGGCGTGGAGATCACTGATAACGCCGTGGCTGTCAATCAGCATCCTTTCAAGAGGAGCACCGCTTTTCTTCTCGGCAACGAGGTTGGTTTTTGTGTTGGAATTCCATTTTTTATTGCATTTATTAATCACCATATGCTGCTGTCAGTTAATAAGTTCTTCTCTAATTCCATTATACATAGGACCTGTAGAGCTTATTGTCTCCCATTAGTTCTTTCATTTTTCTCAATTACAACTCGGTTTCTCACATATTGTGAGATCCCACATCGATGGGGGAAGTTAACAAAACGTTCTTTATAAGGGTGTGGAAACCTTTTCCTAGCAGACGCAAAGGAAAAGTCCAAAGAGGACAATATAGCGGTGGACTTAGGCCGTTACAAATAGTATGAGAGCTAGACACCGGGCGATGTACCAGCCAGGAGCCTAAGCCCTCGAAGGGTGTGGACATGAGACGATATGCCAGAAAGGACGCTGGGCCACGAAAGGAGGTGGATTGGAGGATCCCACATCGATTGGAGAAGGGAACGAGTGCTAGCAAGGATGGTAGACCCTAAAGGGGGTGGATTGTGAGATCTCACATCGGTTGGGGAGGAGAACGAAACACTCTTTATAAAGGTGTGGAAACCTCTTCCTAGCAGACACGTTTTAAAAATCTTGAGGGGAAGCTCGAAAGGGAAAGCCCAAAGAAGACAACATCTGCTAGTGGTGGGCTTGGAGGCGGCGATGAGTTTAATGCAAGGAGTGAACTCCGATTCCTTGATGAAAAAAATAAACGATAATTGCTTAAAGTTTCTCTGGCAATCATATTCTCTGTGATGGATTATTCTTCCATTTCTTGATGTGATGTCATTAGGATTTAATATGTCATTTTAGATCTCTTGCTTTTTTCTTAAGTCCATGTCTCTATGATGTTCTAGGCATTGTGAGTTAGTTCGTAGCATGATCATCAAGATTGAATTGGATCAGAATCATTTGGAAATAATTTTGATACACTAATTCAGCAAGAAGACACCCTTTTGATGTTTATATGCATATGATATTTCTAGGGAACAGGGCTTTCAGCTAAAGAGTGTGCAATCTGCGACTTCTTCATTTACATCCCACAATATGGTGTCGGCACCGCTTCTTTGAATGTCACTGTAGCTGCTTCAATTGTCCTACATCATTTTGGTGGTAATTAATACTCAGAACTGTTGCATTTTCATCTCCCCCTTTTGAGTTTCTTTTAAATACATGTCTAATCTCTATCACCTATGAGAATTACCAGTCTCTCTTAATGTTTTCGGTTTGATACGTTTGGTTTTTTACCATGTAAAATCATGAGTACTGTAAAATTACGTGATCGATGGAAGGACTTTAGGAAGAAATGCATATATGTCTTAAAAGTGTGTAAGGAGGGGCAGTTATCTGATCTGATTATTTTGATCCCTTTCTCTGAGTTCTGAATCAGTTCATTATGGGAAATGATCCCTTCAAGCTGAAACTTAGGAAACTGTGTCCTAGGAATTAGTATGGCTTGGTTGAATCAAATGATGTTGCAGTTTTTAATAGCTCTCATACTTGGTATTAACGATCATCTTGGATCGACATTAAGTATGCATGCTGTAATAGCCCAAGCCTACCGCTAGCAGATATTGTCATCTTTAGGCTTCTCCACAAGGTTTTTAAAACGCATCTACTAGGGAGAGGTTTCCATATCATTATAAAGAGTACTTCGTTCTCCTCCCTAACCGATGTGGGATCTCACAATCCACCCCCCTTTGGGGCCTAGCCTCCTCGCCGACACTCGTTCCCTTCTCCAATCAATGTGGGACCCCTCCAATTCACCCCCTTTTGGGGCCCAGCGTTCTTGCTGGCACACCGCCGTGTGTTCACCCCCTTTCGGGGCTTAGCTTCCTTGTTGGCACATCGCCCATTGTCTAGCTCTGATACCATTTGTAACAACCCAAGCCCCACTAGTAGATCCTGTTCTCTTTGGGCTTTCCCTTTCAGACTTCCTCTCAAGGTTTTTAAAACGCGTCTGCTAGGGAGAGGTTTCCACACCCTTATAAAGAATGTTTCGTTCTTCTCCTATTATTGTATTAGGGTTCTTTCTCATGTGTGTATATTGGAGGTTTAAGTGAAAATCAGGTTGGTTATGCCTTATTTGATGAACTGGAAATGATACTTGTCCCCTTTTCTAGACATTATTGACCTCTCATCAACCATGTTTTTCAGTTTGGGCAGGCTTTCCCGAGCGATGTCGTGATGGTAACAAGTTTATAGTGGCCGAAAGACCAGTAAAGCAAGGCAAGCGGAATTATTGCCCTGAAACAGAAGAATCTATTGTTGAAGAGCGAAAGTCCAGGCGGGATAATGCTTCGAAAGGCTTCTTTGACGAGGGAACGATCGATGATTCGACATCCAACCTTCTTGATACATTGTTTATTAACGAATGAACGGAGTTGAAGCTGGGAGTCGTCATTCGACATCCAACCTTCTTGATACACAACCCACAGCAGACTGCATGATTATTGTAGCTCATTGCTGGAAGCTGTTCTGGAAAGAAAGAACTCCTTCTCCTTTGTCTTTATCTTTTTTTGTTCTTAGATTTCGATATTCCTAGAACGTTCGTGCAGTTATATTTAGTTAATTAGCTTGATGACTTACTCGGTCGTTTCGTCGAAAGGTACTTCCGACCACCACATTGTTAAGGCAAGTTTGTAAGAATAGGACAGAAAGCAAGCAGAAGGCAGAAGGATTTAAAGCAAAGGGTTGCAAGGTTGACTCAAACATGTTCTTCATTAGGGATGCCATTGATACATACTTAGATTACTTATACAAAAGTTATATCAGTTTGTACCATTTGGAAATTTTGGCTAAATCTTATCGATAGTCATTAAATTGTTTTTCTACGTGTAATAAATCATCACACGAGGTATTTTTCATAACAAAACATTTAGAATTATGTTCGTTGAACTGGAACGTGTACTATCCGTACAAGAGATCTTTCAACCGAGAGGATCTGTTAACTTAATAATACGTTATCATTCTACCATACATTTAAACAATAAAAAACATTTAAACAATAAAAAACGAGCAACTTTCTTTATTTTTTAGAAGTTAAGGACACAAATTTGACATTTAAGGGTAAATATGTAATTTAACTTTTTTTTTAAAAAAATACTAAAATTAAAATTTGCGGGTATTTTATTGATCCAAACACANATTTTTTAGAAGTTAAGGACACAAATTTGACATTTAAGGGTAAATATGTAATTTAACTTTTTTTTAAAAAAATTACTAAAATTAAAATTTGCGGGTATTTTATTGATCCAAACACAATTAAATCCCCATATTGGCATATACCGACCTTCTTTAATCAAAATATAATTAAAAGCTTCAAATAATTAAATTTGTAAAATTACATATTTAGACACCCAAACATCCCTTTCACCTTTCAAACAGAAATCTTTTAAGTTTCATTATAAATACGTTTAGAAATGTTATGGCCAGAGGAAACCTCAGGCACCTCTCCGAACCAGCGGCGAATTAGCGCCGCCGGGAGTTGCAGAGGAATCATAGTACCCGATGCCATGGCGAGTATTAGGAAACATCACAAACACCACGCTCGAAACCGCTCCGACGACCGGCGGCAGAACCTGAACCAACAATTTATCTGCTGCCGCAAAGCTCGGGAAGAAGCACTTCATAGTATCGGAGTCTAGAACCACCAAAGCTCCAAAAACCAGAGCCGAAAAGGTTGCGTGTACGAAATCCCCTGCCCTAAGCTTGTAGGGTGTCAGATCCTCCTTCTTGGACTCCGGCGACGGCCACATTCCGGAAGCGGTCGCAAAGCCCCAGTGGAGAGAACCGTCGTCGCCAGTGTAGGAGTCAGTGAAGGAGGAGAGGAAACAGGAGAGGCCACAGAAGAGGATCAAAATTAGAGAGAGAGATTTGTTGATTGGTTCGCATTGGCCGCTGTTGGTGAGGATTGGGCTGAGGAATTGGAAGAGGAAGACAGTACCGGTGGGGAGGAGGCGAATTAGGTTTCCGACGCCGGTTAGGGTTTTCTCGGTGGCGGAGGCGGCCATGAATTGAAGTGGGGATTTGATTGATGGTTTTCTGGTTGTTCTTGTTTTCGGCTTTGATCGAGGCATTGGATGGTGGTTGCAGAGGAATTTGGAGATTTAAATAACGGATTGAAGAAGGAAGGATTTAGGGATTTAGGGATTTGGGGATTTTGCTTATACGCAAATCTATGAAGAAGACGATGGTGCTTCTTTTGCTTTTACTTCCAGAAATGGTCTGATGAACAATAATTGAGTTTTTTAAAAATATTTTGATGATGAACATATGTGTGGAGTTAGTGTGGACGATATGTAACAACCAAGATCCATCTGGAGGAGATATTGTCCTCTTTGGCTTTTGAGCTTTGCCCTCAAGACTCTAAAACATGAGACGAGCTTTGCCCTCAAGACTCTAAAACATGAGACGTTTTCACATCCTTATAAATGTTTTGGGCTTGCCCTCAAGGCTTTAAGACGCAGTTTCACATCCTTATAAATGTTTTGGGCTTGCCCTCAAGGCTTTAAGACGCAGGGAGGTTTCTACACCCTTATAAATGGTGGTTTGTTCTCCTCCCCAACCAATGTGGGACATCACAATCCACCCCCGGCTCTTTCCTTCCTCCAATCGATGTGGGACCGCCCCCACCCATTTGGAGCTAGCGTCCTTATTGCACATTGCCTCGTGTCTACTCCCTTCGGAGAACAGCGAGAAGGCTGGCACATCGTGTAGTGTCTGATTCTGATACCATTTGTAATGACTCACATCTACCGTGAGCAGATATTGTCCTATTTGGGTTTTCCCTCTCGAGCTCACCCTCAAGGCTTTAAAACAGGGGAAGGTTTCTACGCCCTTATAAATGGTGGTTTGTATTCCTCTCCAATGTGGGACAAGGCTTGGGTGTAACAAACGCTATTAGAGCCCAACACCAGACATGGGAATGAAAACGACACGTTTATAAACTCGTAATTCGAATTATTCTATAAGAGGATTAACGTGCAAGTTAGCAAAGGAAATTGAATTTTATTTATGAGAAAGTAATATTTAATTTTTGAAGTTTTATTTATGATATATTTTTTTTTTTATCCAAAACTTAAAAAAAGTGGATTTTGGGAAAGAATAAAAAAAACAAAACGGCTTGTCCCTTTCTAGCCATGGGATCGCAGGCCCTTTGTTCAACGCCAGATGTCTCAGTTCCAAATGAACACTCTATTTTCCCTCAATTCTGTGTTTCAATCTTCTCAATTTGTCTTTCTTCTCCGTTTTGCTACTGTTCATGATTCTTCCTGGTTCATCTGGTTCGATCATAGCTCATCTACCAATGGCGGACGGAAATGAAGGCTTGTAATTGAAGTTACGAGAAGCTACGTTGAGAGAGAGAGAGAGAGAGAAACAGAGACAGCGTTGAAAATGCAAGGGAGAGAATCTGGCAGTTCCGGCTTTGATCTTCCTGATAGAGTTTTGCAAGTGCTTCCTTCTGATCCTTTTGAACAGCTCGATGTCGCCCGCAAAATCACTTCCATCGCTCTTTCGACTCGCGTCTCGATGCTTGAATCAGAGTCCTCTGTTCTGCGCTCTAAAATTTCTGAGAAAGATGAGATTGTAGCGGATTTAAGGTTCCAGATCGAATCGCTCAACGATTCTCTCTCCGAGACCGTCGATAAACTCGCCAGGGCCGACGAGGAGAAGGTTTGAATTCGGAGTTGTTTAAATCTTGTTGTGGAATTGTGTTCGTTTTTAATCGTTTTGTTTTGGTTATGGTGTTGTAGGAGAGCTTGGAGAAAGAGAACGCCTCGTTGTCGAACACCGTGAAGAAGCTGAGGGGAGATGTTGCGAAGGTGCGTGAAATTGCTTGATTTTGTTGTCGTTTCAATAGAATTCTTGTCCATTTGGTGAATTTTGATTTCTGTTAATGATGTGAAAATGGACATGAACAATCTCTGTTTCTATAGTTGGAGGTGTTTAGGAAGACACTGATGCTATCACTTCAGGAGGAAGGAGATATCCGTGTAAGAAAAACCTTTACAATCAGTTAAGAAAGATTTCTCGAGCTTGTTTAAGCAGGCTTCGTGTTTGATGGATACTGGTTTACTCGTTTCTTTGCTTTGTGCTGTTATTACAGACAGAAGTTCCAGAAATGGTCGCTAAGATACCGAGCCAACCATCTACTGTTTCCCAGATTAAAGGTTCTTTCTTATCCTTCGTATCTAAGCTAAGCTTTTCACACATGGATGGTTAGGAATCACGATCCTCCACAATGGTACGATATTGTCCACTTTGAATATAAGCTCTCAGGACTTTGCTTTTGGCTTCCCCAAAAGACCTCGTACCAATGGAGATGTATTCCTTAATTATAAACCCATGATCATTCCATAAATTAGCCAATGTGAAACTTCCTCCCAACAATCTTCCCCTCGAAAAAAGTACATTATAGAGCCTCACCAGAGGCCTATGGAGCCTTCGAACAGCCTCCCCTTAATCGAGACTTGACTCCTTCTCTGGAGTCATCGAACAAAGTACACCCTTTGTTCAACCCTTTAGTCACTTTTGACTACATCTTTAAGGCTCACAATTGTTTGTTCGACATTTGAGGATTTTATTGACATAGCTAAGTTTAGGGCATGACTCTGATGCCATGTTAGGAATCTAAGCTCTCGTAGCATTGCTTTTGGACTTTCCTAAAAGGCCTTATACCAATGGAGATGTATTCCATATTTATAAACCTATGATCGTTTCTTAAATTAGCCAAGTTTGGACATGTATTTGAATCAGGAGGCCCCCTTTTTGTTTGTGATTTGATGTATAGTTCTTCATTTACCCATTGAATCTTATGTGCCCACTATCAATATCCTGGAGTTAATTTTGGGAAATTTTCCATTTTACTTGTGTTTTGAGAAAAAGATGCTTGTCCTGCATATAGTCTTTGACATGTTGAGAAAGTTATTTCTTTCAGAAGATGTTTCATCCTTGCCGTCCTCCAGATACTCATCGGTTCAGAGCCAGACTTCTGAAGTGGGAAATTCATTAGCAGAGGATCATGATTTCGATGGTAAGTAGAACTCTAGTTTTTCATGGTAGCTACTGATTTTGACTATGGGTGATTATAGTTGCTTCCATAATCCATAGAGTGGAGAATAATTGATTTCAGTGAACTAATTTGTAAAGATTGTTAGAACTTTGTAGAAACCAAAAGAAGATTGGAGTTGTAATTTTACTTGTTTCTTGAAGGAATTCGACCTCGTATTGCGCCTGGCCTCCTGTTAGCCTTACAACTAAGTACACCTCGGCTTACTCCCCATAATTCTTCTCCTTCACTATCAGCATCAATATCTCCCAAGAGAACATCTAGACATGTGTCACCTAGGCGACATTCAATGTCCTTTTCAACCTCCAGGAACGTTTTTGAAGATAGATCTTCAGTATGTTCTTCCGCGCCCTCAATTTCCTCAGACAAAGGTTTGCAGATTGCGTTGCTTTCAGAAATTTCCTTTCATTAAGAACATTCATTTGGTTGTTATGCATTCATGGCTTTCGCAGTAGATGTATGGACCTTTTTGACAACTATTTTACATCAGTTTTACTCCTAGAATGAGAGTAAGAGTTACGTTCATAACTCATATGAACTTGGCACTGAAGATCTTGTTTATTTACGAGTTCTTATTGACTAAATTTCTTGCCCACGTTTGCTCCCCAAATCAGTTGTATATTATCTATCAGTCACTAAGAGCTAAGAGAAGATTGTTTTACCTGCAAGTTGGTGATCTAAATTTTGATGCTGCTAATAGTTTATCCTTGTACAATAACCTCCAGCTTCAATGATTGGCTCTAGAATTGTATTTCCTGATGAAGGTTCTTCTTGTTTGATCTTCTATAGGGCAAGCTCGGGTCGATGGGAAGGAACTTTTCCGACAAGTCAGGTATTCATACGTTTCTGTATAATGCTCGTAAGTAATGGCTGATGTGATACTCCCTTTCTACGTATGTGATTGATAGCACCATTTTGAACTTCTTGCTGTTCAACAATACAATGTTGTTCTTCCCTTCCTGCTATCATAGCTCAAGAAAGCACTAACTTTCCCTTCAGGAAAGAACTTGATAGCGTGAATTATTTGCCCTGTGTTCTTCATTTCTGAATTCTCATAGCATTCTTCAACTCTTCTTTCCATCTCCTTCCCCTTTCAGGACCCGTCTGTCTTATGATCAGTTTGCTGCATTTTTAGCAAATGTCAAGGATCTAAATTCCCACAAGCAAACGAAAGAGGTTCGCTTTCTCATACTTAATGATGCATGGCAGCAATGTGTCTGTCACTCTGATAACAAAACATTTTAACCATGCCCCCAAGTTACTAATGTAGCTGCCACTCCGAATATTTTTTGTCGATATTGTGGTGCTTGATCGAGTTAGATATGATTTCAGGAGATGCTTAAGAAGGTAAAGGAGATTTTCGGCCACGATAACGAAGATCTTTATACTGTTTTTGAGGGATTGGTTGCTCGCAGTCTCCATTGAAGAAACTAAACTAGAAATGCAGCCAAACGTTGGCATATCTGCTATTAGGTTCGTTCGTTGGCATCAACTAGTACATGATCCGAACACTTTGTCTCATTTTTTCGATATGGATACAATAACGATCATAGCGATCTCCTCTAGTATATACAGGTACGTAAGGATTCAATTGATCCGAAGTCGTCCTTCTCATCATGGGAAATTCCTCTATCTCATCACTTACCTTATGTCGGTATCATGACGTTGTTCTGTAATTCTTTGCCTAACTTGTGTCATCAAATGAGTGTAAATTCCACTAGTTAGAATAAGATGGAACCTTGCTTATTACATACTTTTTTGGGACTTAATTATCAATAACATTATTAAATGTTATGATTACATTAATAGTTAATAGTGGTGATTATGGATAAACACAAGGGTAAATACTTGGATTTGAACTTAACTAACACGTTATCATTCCATTAAATAATTTAATATCATATTTACTAACGATTCAAATTAGGTTGGAAGTTATAATTGTTATGAATCACGACTCTTCAGAATGGTATAATATTGTCCATTTTGAGTATAAGCTCTCGTAGTTTTACTTTGAGCAGATGTATTCCTTTACTTATAAACCAGAAAATACCAAAAAAAAATAATAAAGTAAAAAATATAATAAACTATTTTTCTAGAGAATTCATATGGATGTTCCATATTTATAATAATAAAATTATTAAAATATTTCATAATGAATATAAATTAATATAAAATGACATGATTAAATTAAATAGATATAAATTAATTAAAATAGTAAATATACATTTTATTTATTTAAAAATGAGGATTATAAATTATTATATTCGATAATTTTTTAACATGTTTTAACTGAAAACCTATCAAAATATATTTATATTTATTGAGATTTTCTAAAATGAACTATTTTTAAAAATGACATTAAAATACTCTAAAAATAAAAATCAATATTTTGCTAAAGAAATTATAATTTGGAGACACGTGCGAAGTGTGTGAGTGGGACTTAGAAAGTTTGGCAGTTGAAGCAGCTAAGGGAACTAGAAATCTGAAAATTTTCAGAGGAAAGAAACCTTTTATTATTTTATTTTCATCGCTCTCTCTTTCTCCACTGATCCGATTCAGTCAATGGCGAAATTTTGTAGTTGCAATCTGCTGTTTATCCTCTCGATATCGATCTCGTTGCTTCTCCGGCGAGCTTCAAGCTCTTATGCAGGTTCCGCTAGCTCAATCGTCAATCCTGCAAAAGTCAAACAGATTTCATGGAGTCCCCGGTACTAAATCGTTCACCATTCTGCTCGTAGTCTTCTTGTTTTGGTATCTAGATTTTGTTAATCGCATTCTTCGTTTAGATTTATTCACGGTCTGATGTTTCCGTTTCCGTTTCAATTTGAATGATTATGCAGAGCTTTCGTGTATGAAGGTTTTCTCACGGACTTGGAATGCGATCATCTCATCTCGCTTGTGAGTTGAAATAGTATCGACTCATTTTTTTTTTTACGCGATTTTTGTTTTGGTTAATTTTTGTTTTTTGTTTAAATTAGGCTAAAGCGGAGTTGAAGAGATCTGCTGTTGCGGATCATTTGTCTGGAGAGAGCAAGGTCAGCGAGGTCCGAACTAGCTCTGGGGCATTTATTCATAAAGCCAAGGTTTGTGCGGCGTTTCGTTCTTATAGTTTTTAAGTTTCCACTATAGAAGCATACTGATCTTAAATCACCTTCAAACCTAAATCCTACACTTTTATTTCGATATGTATTGGTTTAATAAACATTTAAGATTCTCCAGAAATTCAGATATGAGTTTGGTTCATGAGATCCATCGGTTAAATATTGGTTTGACTTATGAAGTTTATCTTAATATGAAATGAGTGAATGAATGCCATTGCAGTTATTTAAACCAGATTTTCTATTCTGATATTGTTATAAGTCACCATTTGAAAAGAAAAGGAAAATTTTTGAACCGTTGATTGAAGCAATATTCAACAATCGACATTCATTTAGAAGGGGCGGCTGTTATTACTTCTTCA
The DNA here is from genome assembly GCF_002806865.2 of Cucurbita pepo subsp. pepo. NCBI lineage: Eukaryota > Viridiplantae > Streptophyta > Magnoliopsida > Cucurbitales > Cucurbitaceae > Cucurbita > Cucurbita pepo. The sequence goes on along the minus strand of NC_036645.1, from coordinate 1,501,927 downwards.
TTCTACCTTGGTTTGTCAAATTTTTTAAGAATGTTATTACTTCTTCATTCTGAACTAGTTTGAATGATTGGTATCTTGGTCTGTCAAATTTTTTATGAATGTTATTACTTCTTCATTCTGAACTAGTCTGGATGATTGGTATCTTGGTTTGTCAAATTTTTTTAAGAATGTTATTACTTCTTCATTTCGAATTTTTCTGTCTTACTGACTATTGAAGCAGGAAACATTAAAGGTCACCCTTAATTCTTCTCAGTATACAGATAGGGTTTAGGCACAAATTTCTAACCTGATAACCGTTCTCTATCTCCCCTCCGTGAACTTATTGTCTGTATATCATGTAGGATCCGATCGTTTCTGGTATTGAAGACAAAATTGCAGCATGGACATTCCTGCCAAAAGGTAAGCCATTAGCAGAAGGCGCAAATTTCTGGTTAAATTCCATAGTCTTAAGCAACTTATGTTAGATTATAAATTGCTTTCCGTTATCAATAGCAACTCTTGATTTTAACAGGATAGAGGCATTTGCAGTTGAATTTAAATTTTGGGTTCTCAAGTTCTATCCATTCTTATGACTGAAACCATAAAGAGAAATATTGGACTAATCGTATTAAATCTCTAAAGTGAACAAACCAGATAACGAAAAGTTATCTCATTTTCTGTATGCAACTAGCACAGTTCTTTCACCAATATTTGGTTCTGATTTCCGTATAAATTAGTGAACTCCAGAAGACATGATCCCCTGTCATAATTATATAATACATAATCAAGTGATAGAGTCTAAAAAGAATTTTGCAGCTGGGCAGAAACACAGTGTTTCGACTAAGCCCTTTCATTTTTTTGGTGAAAAAGGAAAAGGAAAACTATTGAGTTTGAAACTAAATTTATATAAGATGTGGAAATTTTGACTCATGCATTGATAGCTTGTTTATGCATTGGTTTTACTGGTAAATTGAAACTTGAATGTGCTTGATTTCAGAAAATGGAGAAGACATTCAAGTGTTGAGATATGAATATGGGCAGAAGTATGATGTCCATTACGATTACTTTACTGACAAGGTTAATATTGCCCGAGGTGGACACCGAATGGCAACTGTTCTTATGTATCTTTCCAATGTAGAAAAAGGTGGTGAAACTGTGTTTCCTAATGCCGAGGTTTGTCCTGGTGTTTCCCTTTAATCCAATTGATTGCAACCCTTTTTTCTGTACTTCGGCCATAATCAAGAGCTTTGGTTTTTCTTGGTACAATATTCTTTGCAAATATTCTTCTCTCGAGTTGTCGTACTTAAGGAAGATATATCTGTCTCTACTTATTGACTTACTTCATCAAATCCGCTGTATGAACTGATAATTTATCAACATTTTTCTTTTCAATCAAAATATCAATATTGAATATGTTTGTTCATTCATGTGAGTTCAGGAATCTCAAAGACGGCAGGCTTCTGAAACAAATGAAGATCTCTCAGACTGTGCAAAGAAAGGGATAGCAGGTGAGTGTTTTAAGTCAGTTTTCTAACATCTATCCTATTTATGAAGTCAGTAGAAAGCGATAACTCGTCGAGATTTCTCTCTTTAATCTCCACCTTTAAAATATTCAGTGAAACCACGGAAGGGTGATGCTCTTCTCTTCTTCAGTCTTCATCCAAATGCTGTTCCAGACACAAAAAGTCTGCATGGAGGTTGCCCTGTGATTGAAGGAGAGAAATGGTCAGCAACAAAGTGGATTCATGTCGATTCTTTCGACACGATCGTGAGTGATCATACGAGTTGCGTTGATAACAATGCAAGTTGTGAGAGATGGGCTGAACTCGGTGAGTGCACGAATAATCCGGAGTATATGGTGGGATCTCCTGAGCTTCCTGGCTATTGCAGGAAAAGTTGCAAGGTTTGTTGATAAACTTGCTCGGTTCTTTTATGTGCATTCCTTCCATTTCTCAGTGTTTTGCAGAGCTTGTCCAAAAACACAAATGGTTGTTTTCCTGATAGCATTTTCATTGCAATGTTTTGTGAGAGTTAGCATATGTATTGATACCTCAATCATGTAACATTATTTGAAAATAATTTAGTTTTGGCAAGTTATTCGGATTTTAAGAGTTTTTTTTAATTGAAAAACGTTCCCTTTTCGTCCCTAATTTTTTTAGTATGGTTTTCAATTGACTCGATCTCAAAATGTTGTATTTTTTATCTCAAAATGTTGTATTTTTTATCTCAAAATGTTGTATTTTTACTGACTTTCTGAGTTAGACTTTCATTTGTTCTCCTAGATTTTAAAATGTTTCTCTTTTTTTCTTTTTTATCTTGAGTTTAGTTTTCATTTGATTTATAAAAGATTTTATACCTTTAATCTCGAGTTTATTAATTTTTTTTACTAATATTTACTTTTTAGTCGATGTTAACTTTTGAGTAATTAATTTAAAATAATAATAAGGTATAATTTTGAATAATTTTAATAGTGATAGAAAATTAGTGAAAAATAATTAAATAATTAGTAGAAAATTAACACAAAACCAAAATTGAATATTAGTAAAAAAAATGAAAATTTGAAATATATGAACTTAATAAAAATTAAAAATGTAATATTTTGAAATCTATGAATCAAATAGAAATATTTAAGAATATGAATGATTAATTTTTCTGTTTATTTTATTTTAGTCGCTAAAATTTAAATTTTATTTTATTTTAATTTTTATATTTTTAAATTAAAGACTAATTTTGTGATATAAGATTTAAAAATACCTAAACTAATATAGAATTTAAGAGATAATAAGAATTAGTCTATAAAACAAAAATATAAACTCAATCAATAATCTCACTTTTATTAAGGTCATTGAATCTCCCATTTATTTAAATTGCGATATAAAATATAAAATAAAGTGAGAAGTAAATAATTTAATTTCCATTTTGATCCTTTATTTTCTAACTTTTTCCATTTTAGGACCTTCAAATTTAGTATCTATCAATAAACTTAAAAATTAATTTTTATAAAATTGATAAAAATAATAACAATATTTATTTTTATATAAAAAAAATAATAACGGTAGAAACTAACTTTAAATTTTGTTTTAATATTTTAAAAAATTGAAAATAAATATAAGAAAATATTTTTAAAATAAAAAAAAATAAAGGAAATCTGGAGGGTCAAGCAATCAAGAGTGTGCATGAACCTAAAAAGTTAGATGAATTTTCAACCAAACATTAAAAAAATATATATATATATATATATATATAGAAAAATTAAGAGCCAATCAAACACGTCATTAAACAAATAAAACAATAAATTGTTTTCAAAGCATGTTATTTCCAACTGTCCAATAATATTAAATAATTAATAATAAAAAAATAAAAAGCAAAACAGCTGTAGGATTTGTTGTCCCATTTCTCAAAATCAGGTTTTTAATTAATTAATTAAATCATATGGAAAAAAAATATGGCAACAGATCAGACGGTCAGAAATGGCTGCTGTCTTGTCCCAAAATTAGAGATTTAGTTAAAGAAAAGAAAAAATATTACATAACAGGCAGAAACAGCCAACCAAATCTTTCCAAATATCTATTTTAACAAAATACCAATAATTTTTTAATATGACGATATATATATATATATATCAATTATCGCTAAATAGATTAGAATATTATCAACTTAAACATAATTCTGCTAATTAAAATATTGGTATTTTCAAATTTAAATTCTTGAAATTCAAGAAAGAAATATGAATATTTATTTTAAAGTAGACTATGTTGGATGATGAAAGTCTCACGTCGGCTAATTTAGGGAATGATCATGGGTTTATAACAAAAGAATACTCCATCCATTGGAGAAGCCCAAAGCAAAGATATCATACTATTGTAGAGAGTCGCGTTCCTCTAACTTGATATCAGAGTCATACCCTAAACTTAGTCGTGCTAATAGATTAGTAAATTCTCAAATATCGAACAAAGGACTCTAAAAGAAAAGGAGTCGAGCCTCCTCGGAGGCATAGTAAAAAATGACAAGACTCCAAAGAAGTCGAGCCTTGATTAAGGGGAGGTGTACTTTGTTCGAGGGGAAATGTTTGATGATAAAAGTCCCACGTCAGCTAATTTAGGAAATGATCATGAGTTTATAATAAAAAATTTCTCTCCATTAGAGTGAGTCCTTTTGGGAAGCCTAGAGCAAAAGCCATGAGAGCTTATGTTCAAAGTGGACAATATCATACCATTGTGAAGAGTCGTGTTTGCCTAGCAGACTAAATAAAAATAAATAATTTAAATAAGTATTTTTTATATTAGCATTAAAGAAAAAATTACGACACAATTACACGTAATTAATATTCAAACATATCTCTTATAAAAGATAAAAATGTGTGAACTATAGTCGAATTAGTCATTAAGGATAACATTGACCAACTTTTCGACTTATAATTAAAATACTTTTTTCTAAAAGAGATAATCTCGAACCAAGTAGATTAAAAGTGAAATTTTTTTATAAACTAAAAAAAAAAAAAAAAAAAAAGGGCNTAGGACTTTTTTAATAAAAATATTTTTAAATGAAACGTTTCATTTATTAGCTATCCTGAAGGAGGGAGGAAAATATATAAATATATTTACAGGCAGTATATAGATTATTTTTAAAACTCAATGAATTAAAACAAACAAAATTTTCTATAAATGAAAAAAGAACATTGATAACATAAATTAAAGAGTGGCCAATGAAATTCGGAGAACCATATAAATTTAAAATCAACGAAAAAGAAAACGACAAGCAGAAGGTGGGAGCTTTGATCCTGTAAGACGAACGATCCTCAAATCCAGTCTGAAAAAAAAAAAAAAGCTGCTTCGCCTCCTCGTGCTGAGGCCGTCGCCGAATAACCCACTCTTAGTGTCTCGATTCTTCACCAAAACCCTGATTTTCAGTTTCATTCCCAAGATCTGTGATCGAAGAACAGGTTTTCTGGATCGTGTTGTTCCTATTTGGGTTGTTAAAAGAAGCTTTAGTGCGTAAAAATGGAGGTGGGATCGATGCAGAGACAGTGGGTTCAGTATATAAAATCATGGCTGGGTGAGGTAAAACTCAAAATCTGAACTGGGTTTTGTTTTGTTTTGTGTATGAATCTTATTTTTGTTCTGTTTTTTGTGGGTTTTGTTTGGAAAAGGGGACTCTGGATGGTCAGTATTTGCAGCTTTTGCAACTACAAGATGAGAGTAATCCAACTTTTGTTTCTGAAGTGGTGACTCTTTTCTTTGAAGATACCGAGGAGCTTCTCAATAAACTCAGCCTTGCTTTGTAAGGACTCACTCAGCCCCTCTTTGGCTGTTTCTCTTGGAATTTTGTTTTATCTCTCTCTCTCTCTCTCTCTCTCTTTCTCTTTCTTGAATCAGTATCAAGTTTCATCGATCATTGATTTGTGCAGATCTTTGGATGAATCGTTTTATGTTTCTTGTGTGTTTTTGGTTTGTTTTTTGTTAGATCACAGCCAAGTGTGGACTTCAAAAAGATTGATGATCATGTGCATCAGCTTAAGGGCAGCAGCTCCAGGTACTCTATTTTCCTTCTCTCTCCCTATGAATGGATATGACTGATAAGAACATTTCTACATCTTTTTACAATTTGAAGAACATTTTTGTATGCCAATTTGAAAATACACTATCCTTGAATAAGAGGTCAAAGAGTGGAATCTCTCACTCCCATATGTTATTGTGAGATCTCATATCGATTGGGGAGGAGAACAAAACTGGGAGTTCCAACGAAGCATATCTTATAAGTATGTGGAAACTTCCCCCTAGTGGACGCATTTTAAAACCTTGAGGGAAAGCCCGGAAGGGAAAAACCCAAAGAAGATAATATCTGCTAGCGGTGGGCTTGAGCTGTTACAACTTCTTTACAATGGTGTAGAAACCTCTCCCTAGTAGACACGTTTAAAAAACCTTGAGAGGAAACCAGAAAGAGAAAACTCAAAGAGGACAATATCTACTAGCGGTGGACTTAGGCTGTTACAGTTATTGACTCAAAAGGACTTTATGGACTGTTGTGCAAGACCAATCATTTGAAACCGTTTTTAACCATGGAAATCAAGATAGGATATTCATGATGCATATCAAATCTAAAAGTCATGGAGAAAATGCTGACCTTGTGTTGTTGTGTTTGTTGTTTTTGACTCCTCTGTGGGCAATGTAGCATAGGTGCACTTAGAGTGAAAAACGCCTGCATTGCCTTCCGGAATGTCTGCGACCAACAGAGTGCAGAAGGGTGAGTTATTTTCACTATTTGATTGATCATTCAAAAGTGTTCTTCTCAATCAGTAAACTGTTGTTTGCTGCAGGTGTTTAAGATGCCTGCAACAAGTACAGCAAGAATTCTATTGTGTTAAAGAGAAGCTCAGTTACCTATTTGCTGTGAGTAGTAGAGCTCTCTGATACTTAAGCCATTTCTTCTTGTCATCTCATCTTTACACCGTTCGGTTTCTCGAACAAAAACGGATAAATTGACTCGAAACTTCGTTTACTGCAGCTCGAAAAACGGATTTTGAATGCTGGAGGGTCCATTCCAATGGACTTGGGGTCTTAAACTGAAAAAATCCATGAGCCAAGATTTTCATTTGTTCTTGTGGAGTCTCCTTTCTCTTGTTCTTCTTTAGATTCTCAAATTGACTGTTACTTGTGCTTGTACAAATTCAAAGCCTTTTCCCTTTTCACTCAGAACATCATTGCTTTCTACAGCTGAATTTTCGACTTTTCTGTGTCTTTGAGCTTAACTATTTGTTATGTATGGAGTCCTAGAAGATTTCTGGGTGCTTTCAAAGAGGCAAATATTCTCTTTATGTCTTTGTTCCCTTTGTTTTCTGCTAATCAAAACATACTGATCACATTTCTGGGTCTAGTTTGAATTTTCTTGGACTTTCACTCTGTTTGGAATGAAGTAATGCAAACTATGGACTAAGTAGGCAGGCATCGAATAATATGTGAGATCCTACGTCTCTTGGAGAAGGGAACAAATCATTTCTTACAAGGGTGTAGAAACCTCTCCTTAGTGGACGTGTTTTAAAACCATGAGGCTAATGGCAATGCGTAACAGGTCAAAGTGGACAATATCTACTAGCGTGGACTTGTTGTTACAATGGTATCTCAGACATCGGGCGGTGTGCCAGCAATGATGCTGGACCCCAAGGGGGTGGACTATGAGATCCCACTTGGTTCGAGAGGAGAACAAAACATTCTTTAAAAAGGTGTGTAAATCTCTTCCTAACAAATGCTTTAAAGCGGACAATATTGGTCATGGTAGATTTGGGCGGTTGATAATCTAGATTTATTGTTGTGTTGCTTTCTATGACCCACGAAATGCACACTTTTCTCATTCAAATGCCCCAAAAGTTTGATGAATATCAGCAAACACATGACCAATGGCAATAATGACAGGCGTGGTTTTGCAGTTTGTTTATTCCACATTCCTTTTTGGTCGTTAAAGCTTTTAACCACTGCAGATTGAGATTGAGATTGTATCTTATCACTTACCCGCTTTGCAAATAGATCAAAGTAGGCTGTTCGGTTCATAGATGACAGTTTGGCCATCTTGAGATTCATCACTATCCGCAAAGATTTCTACAGGCTTGGATTCAAGAGCTGGCTCAATCAGACCTTCAGCCAGAACTACGGCACCAAGAATTTCCCCCAACAAAGTTTCCTCCAGCAGAACAATGCGCTGTTATGACAGAAAATAACAGTCGATTTTCATAAGAAATCCAAAGGTTCTGAATCGGTATAATATATTGCGTACAAGAGAAATTAACCAAACAAAAATTATGAAGAATAGGAGGAATTGAAGTCCTCTATGCAAATTAATAGGCAATTTCTTACCACATGCTTGTAATCGATGTATAATTGCTTCAAGTGTAAAGAGTCTTGACAGCAAACGATGGCGAAGAGAAGATTGGATGTCCTTTTTTTTTTTTTTTTTTTTTTNCGTTTACAAATCAGCTACAAATAGAGTGAAGACATTTCGATTCCCGCCGCTCGCCTGCTTCACTCCCGGGCGCAGTCGAGGTGGTTCATCGTCGTAATCAACATTGTCGGTAAGTTCAAACCTCTTTGATAGGTTCTTCTTCGTCATTCTAGTCTCATCGTTGCCTTGCCTTTTCCGCCATTGCGCTGTGTAGGAACCCTAGGAAGTGGCTGCCACCGCACTGTGTGGTCGAACGTCGTCGAGGTTGCAGTTCCTCAACAGCCGAAGAACGCGTGCCATCGCGGGAATCTAGTCATGAATCGCGAGGAGGGCTGTGAGGATTGACCGGTTCGGTCTATGTGAAATCCGGTCCGGTTTGGTGGTATGTAAAGTTAAACCTGTCGGTCCGGTTCAATTAAACCAGTTTGGTCTGCTCGATCCCTTATATAAAGCTAGAATTTAATAGATTTAGCTTACTTAGAATTTACCATTTACCAAGAGGAGATTGTATAGATTTGTGCTTGTAAACTAAGGTAAGGATATTAATTGACATGTTATAATATAAATTTATTATATGATCGGGTAATTAGCTACCATAGTCACCGTACATGGTGTACCTATGTTTTATTTCTTGGTTCAAGACGAGGGATTGATGTTTTGATTTTGGTTGTATGTTGATGGTCCATGTTTTTTAGAACCAAATGCAAGAGTTCAGGTTGAGTGATCAATGTCTCTATGTTTCAATTAGGTTCAAGCTAGATGAGCTTAATCCATGTCTCTATGTTTCAATTAGGTTCAAGCTAGATGAGCTTAATCCAAGATAGGTCATAGGTTAATTGACTCTGAGATAGGTCCGGGAGTGACGGGAAGTATCCGTGTAGATTCACCTTAAATGGTCAGAAATTCTTAGATTTACTTGAGATGATAATATTGCTCTTTTCATTTCATTGAGATCATAGGAATGAGAAATTCATTATTAGCTGTGAAAATTATTACAATACACTGGTGATGCAACTGCACTAATGTTAGGAATCCGACATCCTGTGTGACCCGAACCGAATTTTGAACTCCACCTTGTTAACGGGAAATTCCTATCGGCCGAACCCGAGTAGGACGATAATAATCAGCATCAAACAACATAATGATCCAGAGGCTTTTTTCTCTAAACACAAAAAAGCTATGTAGGTAATGGTGACCCTCTTGGCTTGGCAGTAAAACCAAGTTCTAGTAACATTCATTTCACCCTCGCCGGCCACAGATTGGCAGTTCTTGAACTAATTTTCAGCAGAACAAATGATGGATCAAAGCAGACTGTTTTTTCAAGTATTCATTACGCACCTGCGGATTGAAACAGCAAACTCGCCAACCTTGTGAGAATGAACTAAAGCTGCACATATTCCTAAACAAACTGCAGCGAAGGTGATTGCAAATAGAGCAGTCTGGCGCCTAAAAACAGTCCCTGAGAAGAGAAGACCACATGACTTTCTTGAATTTTCTTGAACCATGATCTTCTCCCGGAGCTTTTCGTTCAAAAGGGGTCGTGTTTCCACACTACTGGTGGAAGTAGAACCAGACGCTGCTCGAAAATGGTCACTTTCTTCGGACTCCATTTTCTGCAGGTAAAAACAAACAGAAGAGATATAACCGAGCCATTCCTATGAAAATCCATGATGAATGTTACAGTCAACCAGCTCCCTAGAAACAAATATTTTACAGGCCATGTTTCAAGCTTCACAATAGGATTCTACTACTGTTCTAGGAGGTATTCGATAGCTCAAATCTTCCAGGGTGCTTAAGGTGGTAGGGGACTGTTATAAAATTTTGTCACAAGTAATTTTTTTTCTCAAGAAAGAAGAGTTTCTAAAAGAATACAAAACTCGAGTCAAAATACCTAAATTACTCGTATCTTGAAAAAATTTAACCCTGCAGAAAATATAGAAAAATTCTTACCAGTCCAGTCCCAGGATCAACTGAAGCCAATTTGTTCTTGGAGAAGCTTTGAGAAACCCGGTCCCTTCGAAGATTCAGTTGAAGAACAACTGTTGCATAATCCAAATACTTCTCAAAATACCTTAAATCGGGGTAACTGAAACCATTAGCTGCCACATTTGATTCTACATTTCCCATGACAATCTTAAGATGTTCTAAGACTCTCCCTAAAATGACAGTTGAGTCGATGGATATCAAAAATTTCAACAAACGTGTGAATCTATGAATCTGTGACGAATTCATAATACGCTGCAGAGGCTCCGATGAAGGCTTCTTAAGCAACCAAGATATGTCCGTCACGAGTTCTGAATATACTTTTTGTCTCAATGAGGAATGTTCGCAATATTTGTATGATGAACCAGTAGCTTCCACAGGCAGAGACATATCAAGCCGCTCCTGTATAGTTTTCATTTCAGAACAAGTTTCACTATCCCCGATGAGTATAGGAATAAAATTTGACAAGCCTGACTGATTCTCCACCTACACAGTGTGTTTACAGAAAGTTTATGAGTGGAATGCAAGAATAAACATATTAGAAGACGAGACAAAACCAATATTTCCTTCTTAGTGGAATCCCACCTCATAGTCCTCTCTCTCTCTCTCTCTCTCTCTCTCTCTCCTTCTCTCTCTCTCCTTCTCTCTCTCCTTCTCTCTCTCTCTCTCGCATGTGTGCCCATAAGAGACAAACTTTAGGCAGTGTTAAGATGTTAGTTTAAAAATTGCTCAGAAAACATTTATCCCATGAAAATATATTTTGATAATTGTTTCTTAAACCTTGTTTCCGTCTGATTTTATGCCTGGGGAGGATGGCAGGGGAAGATGAGACTAATGAATCAAAGGACATGAGATGGAAAACATAGACATACCTCAACAAATGCAGGGCCAAAAAGATCATGTTCAGTGTGAGGTATGCATATCTTGAACACTTGGTGGTTGCTCTGCTTAGTATCACCTTCTTTTTGACAATGGGGAATAACAAAAGATTGAACGTGTGCCAGATACTTGCCATCAAAAGATACAAGTGACCTGTGAGCATAAGTACTTTCTTCAGCATATATAATGAATTTTATTGTGCAGGTCATGGACCCTTTTCTTCGGCATGAATAGAGATACAATTGAACATAGAAACTCCACAGTACACAAAATATTTAAATTCCTTCCAGCCATACATACAAGCATGCAATTTCTCACTGCTAGACCAAACTGATTAAACTGTCAGTTAAGCAATATGGGGCGGTTTGATTACGTAGTATTCTACCATTTAGCGCAGTTATGCTTTTTCTAAATATTTTTTGTGGTTTGGCACTCAAACCAAGCCGAACCAAACCAATAACACCCATACGGAAAATTGATGTATTTGGACCTCACTCCACTCCAACGGATTAGGAATTAATCCAGACTTCAAAGAGTTTTTTCTTTTAAGTTTAACGGAAGAATCATTTGGACGCAAAATCCTCGAGACTTGGACCAAAGAGGCTGCCACTCCCCTTGAGGCATTCAAAAGTGTACTAAAATTTAGGTAAGCAACACCATTAAGAAGAAAAATATAGACATCGAAAGTCATTTATAGAAACAAAACTTGCAACTTGATAAAAGAATATAGAAGTGTAAATGGATAGATAATCCATGAGCATATTACAGGAATAATGAAAGGAAAATTTAAGGGACAGTAAAGTAAAACCAAAATTCCAAATAACCAAGAAGAAGTGAGTTAGTAGCTACCGAAAACCTCGTGATATTGATAATAATTTAGATATGACCGGAGAATCACGTAGAGGATCTTTTTTGGGGGTCAAATAAAATATGAAGTGAGTATAATTCTATTATTGTAATACCTAAATTTTGGTTGTTGCAAATGACTTCCACAAGCAACAAACTCCATGGGTTTTCCAGCCTCAAAGCATGTAGGATGTACATAGTGAAGTCTTGGAGCCTCCATATCCATCTCAATTTTCATTACACTACCCCCTGTACAATTAAACGAAAAATCCTCAGGAAAATATTAATAAATAAAACCTGCAAGAAAATTCAATAATCTATTTATTCAAAAAGTAATTTCTAAGATGACTCAAATCTCTAGTGATGAGACAAAATCAAAGCCTTGTAGGAATCTTATTTTTTGAAGATATAGAGTACACTAGTGATGAAACATGCTCTTATTCATGATGAATAAAAAAGTAAAATGATGAATTGTGGACACACCTTCCACTGCGCAAAAAATCATGTTGTTCAAATAAACAAGCAAGCTGCCCCTCCCCCAAAGCGGTCTTCCACGTGCAACTACAAAATTGTGCACGTGTGTCGTAGGATCTTCAAGTAACTGCCAGTAGTTTGATATAGTTTAAGAAAATTCAGAGACTAGCTTTCAGATAATTCTTTGAAAGAAAGCATGGAGCCATGAGGGCAAGGCTTCCAGTTAAAGACAACGTAATTATGAGTAGGGGCAGACATGCGGAAGCTGTTACAGGATATGATTAATCAGCTATCCTTAAAGAGAAAGATGCTTGATATTAAACTGATAATTGCAGCCATCAGAATATAGGAAAGCAAAAATGCTACCAACTTATAACAAGCAAAGGTATATTTGAAAATATAAACTCAAAATCACCTTTATCCACATAAACTTTGGCATTGCAACAAATGCAGTCAGAATTACGCAACCAGGCCGAATATATCCCTCCAACTCAACAGGCATATTAGCCAACCATTCAAATATCTGCAACGGGTTTGAATTCAAATTAACCAAATTCTAATACCTTTGATGAACAAAATTATTCTTCATTAAGTACTAAACTGTAGAGATTAAAATACTTGGAGCCGAAGTCTTCTAGGGAACTCTGCAGGATTCCAATCATAAAGCTTGAATGATATTCGGCCTGTTGGACACTGTAACAAAGTGATTTGGAATCATCTTACGTCCCAAAATAAACAGAAAATAGAGAGGGGGAAAATCTTTAAATCATCACCATTGATGAATATGTGCTTTTATTGTCGCAGTAGGATGAAGCAAGAGATTTGAAATTATCTTTTCCTCCATCCACTTGAGCTTCACCCATTGCCATAAAAGTTAACCCGCTCTCAATATTGCTCTGCAGGTCGGGAGCTGAACATACAGTGGGGGTAACCATCCCATCTTCAGACTCCAAATGCACCACCTCCTTTTGAACAGTTTGGTTATTGGAAACAATATCATCTGCAAGAAAACATGCCAGTGAGAAATCCAATGATACAGCAATCATAAGATTCATAACTCTGCTGCTTCAGCTGCTTCAGATTATTACCTTTCCCTGCATCGCCATCGCAAGAAACATCTTCAAGATGCATGCCTGCTCGATCACTTTCCATAGCAACTGTGGAATCAGCTGGCTTCCTACGTCGTCGATTGTTGTGACGCTCCAATTTTCTTCGACAACTCCGCTTGCCTTCATCAAAATCAGATAAAAGATGAAACCTGCCAAGCAATTGGAAGTAAACAAGAAACATTAGCAAATAAATTTCTCCTTCATTGTTCTGGGTCTTGAAAATTCTGGTATTTCGACATAAACATGCGATGCACCAGAAGGGGAAAAATATGGAAACCACGCACTCAGCATTTAGGATTAATTCAATACATAAGCACTTCCATTATTGAGGAAACAATTTAAAGATCATACAATGCTGTTGAAGTAGGAACATTCAGTTTAAAATGCTAGATCAAGTGACAAGATTTGATATAACGAAGAGAAGTAAAAGAGGCGCACTACCATCGAAAACCATCGATAGATCACAAACTAGCAGCATCAGCACTTGAACAAGGTGAAAAATCAACAATAACCGATAAGTAAGCAGCGATTAAAGAAACGTAATTAACTTGAAAATGAATGAAAAAAACAGAAGATATCGAAACACAAGCTCCACAGACGCAACTTACTTGCCACACTGCTGGCAATATCTTTTAGTCTCTCCATCTATCGCAACAGCAGTAGCATTCGCGCATCGAAGACAAACCCTATGCCTTCTATGATAACCTTTAAGCTCGCTAATATCGACCTCACACCCGAACACCTGACACCGAACAGTTCCAGCCGCAACACGCGCCGTCCTAGCCCGCTTCTTCCCAGACGCGGCGGCTTCCTCCTCAAGCATCGCATCAATCTCAGGACAAGCACAAGGCACCCGCCCGGCCAAGAAATTGGGGCAAGTCAACCTCGGGTCACGCTTCCGAATCCGGTCAGAATTCGAAGGGAGAGTCTCGGATGGAATCTCGAGTGGATGAGAGGAGTCGGAGGGCAGATTGTCATGTTCCAAAGGGAGAGAAAACTGATCATCACCAGCGAAGTCAAGGAGATCCCCCAAGTCCCAGAGAACGGCGGAGGAGTCATCAGCGATGGGAAGTTGGAGGTCCATTTCGGCGGCGGCACCGTATAAGGGCTCCGGCAGCGGCGAGGGAGGAGGATGCTCCATGGAAGAGGGAGTATATGTGCCCTAGAAAGGGTGGGTGTGGCTTGGTGGTTGAGAAGGAAAAGGTGGCGGAAAAGGGACGGCAGCTTTGCAGGTCAAGCTTGAGGGTGAGATGGCTCTGTTACTCTTCTGGTGGGATCCTCTCGTTAGAGAGAGAGAGAGAGAGAGAGAGAGAAAAAAAAATAAATAAAAAAATAAAAAAAAATAAAAAAATTAATTTTGTAAATTTAAATGGAAAATTTATTCCGTCCCACCAATTTATACTTTTCTTTTTTTCGGTAATTTAGTTATAGCAGCTTAACGTTTAAAATTTTAAATTTAATATGTATAATAAATAGATATTTTTATATTTATTTTTTGAAAATTTTAAAATTAACACTTTTAATTATTAAATTTTAATTTGAAGTTTCGGGTGAAATTTTATTTTATTTAAAAGATAAATAAATAAATAAATAAAACTCCAAATTTTATAATATAATTCGTAAATTGGTTGATGGAATAATTCAAAATTAAAATTTTAAAAATTAGTGATATTTTTATATTTATTTTTTGAAAATTTTAAAATTAACACTTTTAATTATTAAAATTTAATTTGAAGTTTCGGGTAAAACTTTATTTTATTTAAAAGATAAATAAATAAATAAATAAAACTCCAAATTTTCTAATATAATTCTTAAATTAGTTGGTGGAAAAATTCAAAATTAAAAATTAAAAAATTAATGAGGTTAAATGAGAGCGACAGTACTGTTGTACTACACCACCTAATATCTTCACTGGTGGTTGTGGGCAACGCTGTAGGCTTAGACTACAAGCCAGGCAGCCCAAAGTGGTGGGCCTCTTTTTTTTTTTTAGGGCCCACAATAACTATAACTCTGATACTACGTGAGATTGAACNACGTGAGATGAACACGACTTTCCACAACACAATGGTATGATTTGTCCACTTTGAGCATAAGCTTTCATGAAACTCTCCACAACACAATGATATGATTTGTCCACTTTGAGCATAAGTTCTCATGGTTTTGCTCAATAGTATGATATTGTCCACTTTGAACATAAGCTCTCGTGGTTTTGCTTGATTATAAACCCATGATCATTCCCTAAATTAGTCGATGTGGGACTTTCATCATCAAATAAATGTATGTTTTAGACATTTTTTTTTTTAGTTAATATTTTTTAAACGTGGTCTATAATTTATGGTATTTTTATTAATTTAGCCGATATTAGAATAAATTCAATCAATTTAATAATTTGTTTGAATAATTTACTAGTTGAGGTTGAATACAACTCTAAATTACCATTAAAAAAATTAAATATTTGTGAAAATAACCATTTAATTATTTAATTTTGTTTTATAATGATTTAGTTCACTTTTATGTATCTAATAATTAGCACGTAATGATTTGAAAATTATAATGGTGAAATTTATTAATAAATGTCAATGGTTTATCTACGTGGCATAATTAAATTATAATTATGATTATAATTTTAATATATTAAATTAAATTGTTATAAATATGAAAATTAAATATTAAGTTGGTTGGGTTTTAGAACGTAGGGTTTGGGTTTTCACTGTTTCTGCGATTTCGTTCGCGCGTATTTGTTACCAGTAACCAACCCACTATGGCCAGGTACCGGAGCCGGAGCAGAAGTTACAGTCCTCGCCGGCGTAGCAGAAGCCCCCCACGCGACCGGAAGCGGTACGACGACGACCACTCTCGAGACCGGTACCATGAAAGCAGGTCTTACAGGGACCGTCGCTCTCCTGCTTCTTCTGGATTACTCGTGCGTAATCTCCCCCTTGATGCTAGGTATTTCATGTTCTTCTTTGAACTTTCTGTGTTCTTTCCAATGTACCATTTTTTTAGTTTGTTGGAGGAATTGAATGGCTTAGCTTCCGCTTTTGGGGCTGTAGGGAATTGCGGCTTATTGTAGTAATTTTGATTAGTAGTTATATGTAGAGTGGATCAAGTAGAGCCTTTGTTGCTAGTAACTTATTGTCAAGCTTTGTGCAATCGCTCTTCACTGTGTTGTTTTCTCGTTTCTAATGTCTATCCAATCTATAAATTATGAAGAGTAATGGTTTAGTGTTTTGGTTGCACTCCATACAGGCCGGAAGATCTTAGGACCCCGTTTGAGCGATTTGGTCCTGTTAAGGATGTGTATCTGCCGAAGAACTACTACACTGGGTATGGTCGCATTCATGTTAACTTGTGCGCAATTGGGTGTTGAAGAAACTAATTTATTTTTCCCGGTACTTCTTCTCTTAATTATCAGGTTATCGACGCTCGAAAGTAGAGTTTTGGCTACAACACTCATGAAAGAAAAATTTGAGAAAATCAAAATTATTTTTTAGATTAAGTTGCGAGATCAGAATTTCCGAGCATTGTTGGAGTTTCAAAGTTTGCCTCTACCAAAGTGAAAATTAATTAAATTGACATCACTGTGGTTTTAATAGTGGTTTTGCATTAAATTTGGGCCTGAACATTAGTAATGCTTCTCGTGTAAGATTGTGGGTTTGGATTTCTCTTGTTTTGAATTAGTGGAATTTTGTTCATGTTGTGTTCTGAAATATTTTTAGTAATGATCTATTTTGTTGTCAACATTTTTGTTTCGTGATGATATAATTTCCTTCATTGCCTATTTTTAGGGAACCCCGAGGATTTGGATTTGTGAAGTTTCGATTTTCAGAAGATGCAATTGAAGCAAAACAACAGCTAAATCATACAGTTATAGGTGGACGGGAGATACGAATTGTTTTTGCTGAGGAGAACAGAAAAACTCCTCAAGAAATGCGATCGACTTCACGCTCGAGGTTCTATGACCTTCCTTCTAACTTCTATTTTGCAGTACCTTTTTGGTTTAAATATCTTCTCCTTAAAAAGGAGTTCTTAATCTTGAACTAATATATCAATTGTTTTTTTCATGCTTCTCATATATAGTGGCAGAAGCTACAGAAGGCGTTCTCCAGGAAGGTCTCCTAGACGTCGAAATCGTTGTTAGTGTTGATACATTTATCATGATTTTTTTTCTGACTTTCATTAAAAAGAAGAAATTGTATTTTGGTTAATGTTGATGTTTGATGAACATCATTGTGATGCAATATTGTAAGTACATGCTCATTTTTGTTCAATAAGCTTTTTCTATTTGACTGCAGCTTACTCACGCTCACCTTCACCTGCCAGGCATGACTCAAGGTTGGATCTTAATTGTCTCACTCATTCTATTACTGGCAACACTAATGTCATTATTGTCCTGCTGTTTCTATTGCTGCTTGATACTACCATGTTTTGAAACATTGTTTGTTCGTATCTTGATAATTAGAAAGCCGTGCATGATTTCGTTGAACCATATATTTTTGTACTAGATCTTGTCAAAACATTCTTTATGGATGAGAAACATATTATAATATTTTGAATTTTGGTGCTTGTCGTATACAAACCTCCATTGAAGCACTTGTTCATTGTTTTTATTTTCAGTCTAACCAAAAGGATTTTGTCTGTAAATTTAATGTAAGTCTAAGTTTATAGATTTTATGGTCTAATGCTTGCAGAGCTCTTCTTTGGGCTTAAGGAAAGAAAAAAACAACATACTATTTTCAGATAATTCTAAGCAATTCTTTTTTGTGTAAGTGTTCAGTTTACTGCCTCTACTTGGAGTGTTTTACCCAAATCTTTTTGTAATGCAAGATTGGAGGCCTTTTTTTTTCTTTTTATCACTGTTTTAAGCTTAGGGATTCCGCATCCCTAAGTCCTTTTGGCTGTGTTCTTCATCTTTTGATGATTATTTGATTTCCTTGTTTCCTATAAAAAAAATGTGAAATATTTTGATTAACACATCGTAATTCTATTTTCTCAACCTGATCCTCATGAATTCCATTTTGTTTTAAAGAACTACTTAAAGTTATCAATCGTGTGTCAATTCTAAGAAACACAATCCATTTCTAATGGATGAATTACTTAGTTCATATTTCATGTTGTGATGTGTGTTGTTAGTAAATCCAAGTGGTACTCTGGTATGGTTTCAGTTGCAGATTAATATTGGTGTCGTAGACCAACAATAATGGCACTTGTAATCTTCTTTTCTCCATTATGGTTATAATGTCAGCCCAATATATAAATTCTAAGCCACACTTTTAGTTTTTTGTTTTTCTACGTGCTTTAATGGTAGACTTCTTATTTCATTTGCTTGAATGTTATCATGTTTAAACAAAGTGATTAAATTTAATGTTTGATGTGGTGCACGTGGAATATTCCACTCCCTACATAGTATGCAGAGTTGCATTGCAGGATATTGTATACAATTTACTTAATTCCTTGTTTATGCAGATATTAAAGTGTAAAGGGAGACTTTAGAGAGTTGTTAATTTATAAAGTTTAACAAGAAGTATGTTAGCCTGTGTACAGAATATCTGCATATCTTCTGCCTACTTTTTAATTAGCAAGCAATTTTTAAGTTTGATATCTTCTTTTGCATATACCATCCAGTTAAGAAAGATTAGAGCTTATAGTGGCCAAAGAAAGAATTCATCTTCAAAGGAGAAAGGCCAAAGTTTTACTGGTTGTGTTATGGTGACATTGTGCAAGAAAAGATAATGTGATTTTTAGAAAGTTGGGGCAAAGAAAGCTATGAGCTTGTCAGAAGCTGATCAACCAATACAGCTTAATAGAGCATAATTCTCAGTGTTTGGATCTACTTGTCATAATTTTGTTCGGAAACCTGAAATTGGTGCAGGTAAAAGTCATGTTTTGTTGATATGTTTTGAAAATGATGTTAATACAAACTTCTGCATGTAAAAGTATGATATAGTTTCATAAGTACCTATTCAACCTACCTCATCGGAGCCCTTGAAGACTGCTCGGACAGGCTTCCTTTCCTGTTACAGAGAGAGATGGTCATATTTTGCTGTTCTATGTCTGAATGGAAGTCTTATCTGTTCGATATGTTAATTTATTTGACTATTAATCTTTTCCCATCATTGTGGCTGATGCAGGAACCGTGGGGCAAGGGGCGAGTATTACTCTCCTGCACGATCTAGGTCAATTTCACAATCTCGTTTCCCTCATGACAAACGGGATTACAGCCAATCTCCGAGGCCAAAGGAGAATGGTCGGAGCTCTCGTGAAGTGAACATTGCATGCAGTGGGTCAAGGAGTCCAAGGGCTGTTAGCCGCAGTCCTTCTGGATCTCGTTCACGATCCTATAGGTATTTTGCCTTTCAAGTTCCTTTTACTGACTTTCTAAAAGACAAATGTCCCCAAGTTAGAATAAGTGGATCTATGCAGGGAACCATTTTGTATTGTTGCTTGCTGAAAAGTTGATTAATGCGTATCATTTGTATTGGTAGTTTCAAGTTTCAAGATTCATGTGATTATTTAAACTAAATCAATAAAGCTTTTATTACTGTTTACTTTTTCCTTGGTGATTCACGTGAAATGTCCAAGTGGATTAAGGAGGCCCTATGCTAGATATCAATAGATTTACAATATGTATGTGTGACCATAGAAGATAAAAATTGCTTGTGATGAAGTTCGGTGTATTTAAGAAGCTCGTGATATTTCCTAACAGACGTTCGTCGATTAATTCATTGAAGGGGCAGGAAGGAAATGACATGCTTTAGTTAGGAATAGCAAAGTTGTCGAGTTCGATTTGTCGTTATTGAACATTTCTCCTGGTGTCCCTAGTGTGTTGTGTTTAGCCGGTAGTCCTTTCAGCTGGTTGATTGAAGAATTTAGAAAGTTGACTAACACCCTGCAATCTTGCTTCTGCAGTCCTCGCTGATGGATGCGTTTTGGGTTTGCACGGAGCTTCCTGAAGATATGTTAGCCTGCCTTCAGTTGTGGCCCAATGAAGTATGCTATTCCATGCCATGTAGTTGCTTAAAGAATTCACTTTATTATATGCGAGTCTGGAGGGCTGGACTTGAGTTGTGGATTGAAGAACAGTGAGTGTAATAGTGGTGTTTCTCAAGCAGTCAACTTGATGTGAATGCATGCTGGTAGACTACTTCTTGACCTGTCCTTTACTAGATCTACGATTTTGGGTTCAGCTGTGGGTTTCGACTTTACTCTTGAATATGTCGAGTGGCTGTATTTGATGAAACCATAGGTTTAGAAAAACTCGTCATGTTTGAGTATATTAACCAGTAAGTTCGGCCCGAAACGATCGAGTCTGATGAGTTGGTTTCTGCTGATTAGAAGAAATATGCCACCACTTAATGTTTTCTGGTAACTGCTTATGTATCCTAAAGCCGTAATTTTCATATACTTATATACACACACAAAATCTAAAGCAAAATGATAGCAGAGATTCGTATGAACTTAACCTACAATTTCCCCCGTAGGATAAACTTATATAGCAGGGGAATACAAAAAAAATGTACAGAAGAAACCTTCCTTCATTCACTTTGCTTTGGATCCTCTGATTCTGATTCAACTGAACTCTTGTTGACTGGAGTTTCCTCCAGTTGGTGCTCGATGCTTTCGTCCTCTACTTCTGAACAGCTAGGAGGCAGGTCCAAATTTGCAGATTCATTTTCTGGCAGAGTCGAACTGGAGGACACATCGACTTGATCGCTTATGGTAGTTTCTGCAGCTGCAGTGGCGCTATCAGTTTGACTCTGGACCAAGTTGCAAGCTGGAGGTACATCGACTTGATTACACTCGACAGCGGTATCAGCTGTACCCTGTGCTGAATTGCAAGCTGAAGGTACATAGACTCTATCACGTATGGTAGTGCTATCTGCTGGATCCTGTGCCGTGTCACAAACCGGAGGTACGTCAATTTGAGCACATATGGCTGTTGTATCAACTGCACCCTGTGCCGTGTCACAGGTTGGAGGAACATCAGCTTGATCACATATGACCATTTCTACACCTGCAATGCTGTCAGCCGGATCCTGCACTGATGAGCCACCTGCTGACTGGCACCTTTCATTTGCTGTGAGTACATCATCGGCTTCGTCGCGTACGACTGCTTCTACAACTGCAATGGCGCTATCGATCGGACTTGGAACTTGTGAGCTTTCCATACTTTCAGTTTCAGCAGGTAGAGAGGATGGAGGATTGGCTACTTCTGTGACAGCCTTCTCTAGAGAAGGCTCCCCCACCTGAAATGCGAGTTACACATTAGTATGCCAATTAAATAACAGAGCATAACAATGTCTCGAACGACAATGACAACGTAATCTTTTTATGTATCGTTTTTTTTTTGGGCGAGGGACCAACCTCGGATGCATCTGTTTGGTCAATCGTCTGAACTTCAGCAACAGATTGCATTAGACCTGCTCCTACCTCCTCTGAAACCGGAGAAGACGAAGACACAATTGTTTCTCCTGATATATTCTTTTCTAAAATCGCACCAGCTTGAGAAGAATCCATTGGATCTGTATCGGACTGAGAACCTTGTATGTCGTTCAGTGGCCGTGATGATGAGCTAGCAATTAGACCACTGTCGAGTAAGGCATCGGACTTCTCTTCTTCCATGGTTGTTGGAGGTGCGGGCTGAGTAAAGGTATCAACTGCATTTACTGATACAGCCTCCCCTGTTTGATGAACATCCCCTGTCTGATCACCAGCTGAAGCTTCCAACTTCTTTGATACCGTTAGATGATTGGAAGGATCATTGAAGCGGAGGTTTTCAGTGATGCTTAAAAGCTGTCCCTTGCTGCTAATATCAGACTCCTTACGATCCTCCGACGGGTCTGCACAATCTAATAAGGTTTTCTCGAACGAGTTTCGCAGCTTGTCTTCCTCAGATGATACGTTTTCTGATAAAACCAGGTTATCCTGTGTTGCCACCATATGATCACTACCTTGATAATCACTTGGCCCCTCCAGAGAGACTGGGGAGCTAATGGGTTCCATTTGAGACGATGAAGCAGGCACAACCGAAACATCCGACATCTCGTTTGTTAATAGTCCACTATCCTCGAGAGCTTCTACTGAATCTGTGACCGTGCAGCCACACGAATCATCCTTGGAAGAATCCCCAATCTTTTCTCTGTCTGTCACCGTGGATGAGGATACAGGTAAATCAGTTTGATCACCTGAATTATCTAAATTTGTATCGAGCAACGTCATCGTATATGAATCCTTAACTTCTGAAGAAGATAAAGATTGTGCCGAAGTTCCAAGAACATCCTCGACTAGAGGATCGGATTGCTTTTTCTCCCCAGGAGACCCTTGAACTCCAAATTTGTTGGGTTCCTCCTGGTTCCCTAAATTATCAACTTGATCTCCCACAGATGTGAAAGAACAATTTTCTTCCCCTCCCTGCAATGAAGCTGGTAGCAGAACCATATCATCAGTTTTACCTTCTGATACACGTTTTTCGTCAGAATCGTCCATTTCAACAACAGCATCAGAACTGGAGATATCCATATCCCTGAGACATGCACCATGGTTGTCAGCTCGGTTACCTTCATTATCCTGAATCCGAGGAATCGGAACGCTTTTCTCAGGAACATTCTCAGGATTAACAAATTCGGCGTTTTCTTCCACGTGATCTGATACCTTCAAATTCTCATCCGGAATACGATTACTACTATCATTTAATGATGTTTTCTGACCTTCAACATCAGTTTTGAAAGTGCATTCCGCAGCCTCAACTCTAGGAGTTAGCAAATCAGGCTCCACAGCATAACCTCTACCATCGGGACTTCCAGCAGAAGCTTCAAGGACTTGAACGCTTCCATGATCAGATGAAGGAAAAGTTGGCAATTCTTCTGAAGTAAGCTCTAATTTATTTCCCGATGTTTGCTCCACCAGATTAGGTGCACCTGCGTTTGAAAGATCTTGACTACCACTAGACCTCCCCTGCTTCGAGGCAGCATCCATATGTTCAACAGCAGGATCAGTATCATTCACTTCTTTATGTTTACTCTCAATATTCATAGTAGTTACAGAAACACGTCCTTGAACTTCAATTTCAGCACCTGGCATACATACGTCGGAACTCTCATTAAAATTTGAAACATCTGGATGATCGAGATTTTCACTATGAGCTGAGAGACTTTGACAGACACTATGACAATCTTGACCAGGATTCTCCATCGAAGTTTCAACAATCATAACAGGTCTAAGATCACCTTCCATCTTAACTGCAGCACAAACAGGCACCGTTTCGTTCATCGTTGTATTCTCTGTTGTACCAGAAGATACACTGGGACAATCTTGCCCCGCAGGTCTTGCTTTTAAAGTTTCAACAGCTGCATGATAAGGTTCTGTGTTGTTAGATGCCTTGATAAATTCAACTGAAACTTCAAAAGAAAATTTAGAATTATCATCTCTGCCAGAATCCATGCCTATCTTCTCAGGAGAGTAGTCGATCGAACATTGACCCGACATTTCAGGCATAGATGTGGTTGCAGGACATTCAAGACTTGTATGATCAAATTCTGATGGTTCTGAGAATCCCTCCACGTCAAGAGTTTTCTTTGTGATATCAGAGGCTGGTTCACAGGGACAGTCCACAGAAATTATTCTTTGATCATCAAGAGTTTTCGATTGACTCGGATGAGCTTGGTTAGCAGAAATTTCTGCATTTTCAACAGTAGTCGTGGCAACGGTCACTGTAGTATGAGATCTACTTGACATATCAAGAGGGCATTCTGAAGGCTCTTCCAAAGGCAGTTCTGCCATGTTATTCGAAGGAGCAGGATGATTTACACCATCGTTCTTCGAAGGCGAGGGAACTTCGTAGTTGCTTCTATCAGGATAAGATTTTAAAGATCCTCCACTAACAGGGTTTGCTTCATTTTCCAATACATTATCCATCACCTCAGGAGCCTTTGATACCTTGGAATCACCCAGACTTGAGGAAACAGGCGAGGATTCTGGGGGATTATGATCAGCATTGTTGAAGTTTGATGAAATTGCAGAGCCACTAACCTGAGGACAAAAAGATTTAAGATGTTCTTTCAAAGAAAGGCATAGATCTCTAGCAAATATCATTTTTATTTTGATCAGTACTAAGAGGACAAAGGGAATGGAACTGACAACACTTACCACAGTTGAGCATCCATCATATGTTTCTCTTGATTCAACCAATTTATTTACTGAATCAGCCTTCGCACATCCAGAACCGTCATCCTCGATCTTCGGAACGATAGATTCTTCTAAAGCATTTGCAGAATCTGGTCTCATTTCATTAGCTACAACTGAATATTCTTTTTCATGGGCCTCAACTGGAATGTTGGAATTTAAAATAGCCTCTGATTTATGACTTTTGGTCACCTCCATAGAGGACTTGCTCAAAACAGGCATCGCGGAAGCATCCTTGTTTTCAATCTCAGACGACGCTCCAACTTTAGCTTTTGACAAGCCAGTCCCAGAGAAGACTTCCTTCATTACCCGAGCAACGTCATTTACATTTGCAGTTTGATAACGGCCTGATGCAGAGGTCTTGTCCAAGGCTCCAGTAGCATCAATCTTTGTTGATGATGCCAAAAGCTGTTTATGTTGAGCAGGTTTGGGTACTTGCTCCTTTCTTTTCAGATCCTGGGAATCCACAGTATCTATAATTTGGGTACAACCTGCGTGATTCTGAACATTGGTTGATTCTTGATTCTCAGTCTCAGTTTTACCTATTAGGCCTATGTCTTTACAACTTGAATCCCCCAATGGCCCTGGTTGCACAAGCACATTCAAATCTTTAGATTCCTTGCCAGCTGAACCATCAAGAACGACAGAAGGCAACGAGGCCGGTTTTTTTCCCCTACGCTGAGAGGGCTCTACCCTTTTAGCAGTCTTACGACCTTGCCGTTTAGGTTCCACATATACGGGTGGTGGACATTGAGATGCAATTTGCACGCTTGAAGCCACTGATGTGGACGAATGAATTGGCTGGGAAATAGGAGCAGTCTCTCTAGCAACATCTGTTACAGCTTTGGGACTCATCCCGACAGCAACATGAACGGCTGGAGGACCACATGTTGGAACTGCAGTTTCTGGAGTTGATGTAACTGGATGAGTTGTGTCTCGCAAGCTATGACTCTTCAGTGTTTCATCTACACGATTATTTGTTACAGTTGCATCCTGGGCCGCACGACTCTTACTCAAGTGCTCAGAAGGGTTTGCTTTGGACGNAAGAATCAGCATTTTGGTTTTGTTCGGGAGTAGGCCCTGCATAGAATTTAAAAGCCTGAATTCAATGAAAAGTAGATTGATAANGAGAATCAGCATTTTGGTTTTGTTCAGGAGTAGGCCCTGTATAGAATTTAAAAGCCTGAATTCAATGAAAAGTAGATTGATAAACATAGCAGACAATGATCACATGCTGAAGTCTATCTAATACTTGCCTTGTGGTTCCATAGTACTACCACAAGTTGATAGGCTGATTGTCTCCTTGCTTTTATTGGGATTATCTTCCAGTTTATCTTCCTGATTGACAGTACTCAAAGAAGAATCAATATGGTTCATTTGCAAATTCGCATTCAAACTTAGACTAGCACCAGCCATGGTGTTGGGCAATGCAGCTGCTACTACTTGTTTCTTTCCTCTACGTCGTGGTGCTCCAGCTGCACTTTGCGTCTTCCGACTTTGTCCCCTAGGCTGTACAGGCTGAGGATTGAAATAAGGAGCAAATTGTGAGAGAGATGACACAGAAGGAAAAGCAGGACAAGGTTCCAAATTTGATGATACCTCAACAGCCGGTTTTGAAGGGCCAGAACCAGGTAAACTAGAAGGAATGTCACTTGCAACATTAACTTGACTTGCCACTGGGTTTGTGGATTTACCCTGATCATCTTGACATACTTCAGAGGATAGACTACCAGGAACAGGAGGTGGGACCAGCCCCTGTTTTTTCCCCCTTCGTCGAGGAGGTTGTTGTCCAGTTTGAGTTTTTCGACCATGACCTTTCACTTGAACCCGTGCAGGCGAGCAAGCTGGAGCCGACTCAGAGGCAGGAATTATAGAAGGCACTGGGGTAGTTAACTGAGAGTTTGCAGAAACCTCTTTAACAAGTTGATATGTTGTTCCTTCACTTGGCAAAGAATCAAGACCGCCAGTTTTAGAAATGCTTGAAATAGTTTCTCCTTGCAACCCTGTGTCCACGTCGTCTGCCATGGAAGGAGATGGAGAAACCACTTGAGCAGGCGACTTATCGACAGCCGCTCTTTTTGGTCTTCCACGACCTCGCCTTGAGGGTGGTGTTTGATGCTGAGCCATAGGCTCAACAGGAGGCAAAGGGGAGGCAGCAAGAAGTTCTTCCTTCAAAACATCTCCTACAACTGGCCCACTAATACTGGTCGACGATTCTCCTGCCACAGCTTCCTTTGGCCCCGGGGACTCAGGCGAGTCAACCTTGCACATCTTTTCAAACTCCTCTTCTGTCCACTGTTCCTCATAGGATCGCACCTATTAAAATAGAAAGTTCAATGGAAATAAATCAAAATCTAATGACAGCCAGAAGCGTTAAGGTATAACAAATTCACGAGTATTAAAAACATTCGTCGGACCTCTCTTGCCCGCTTCCCCCTCCCGTAATTATGTGTGTCGAGACCTCCAAGATATTCGCTCTTCCTCTTTACCCCCCCGACTTGGGCTCCCTCCCTAGGTTTTGGTACTTCTTCAGTTATCTTCATTACTTCATAGAATTCTTTCAGGTCATTATCTGTTACAAGACGTGAAGGCATGGGAGGAATAGGCTCAGAAATTCCATGACCAACTACCAGCTTCTTCCATGTAGCCTGAAAAATTAATGTTCAGAAGTGAACACAGTATGAATAAAGTAGAAGACATAAAGAGTGTCGATTTGCATACCATCTCATGCTCTCGTCGTTCTTTGTCCACTGTTTCAAACACGTCAATCTCTGGCTCACTGTGAACACGAAGACAATGGTCAATAAACTATGGTTTCCTTCCTTATTGCACTTTGAGGGTCATATAATCAGCAGCATAAAATACAAAGTAATGGGGATGGGTCGATGTAGGTGGACCTGCGTGCTAAGAGATCATTCAGAGAATCATCATCTAGTACAGGTGCAGCTTCTTCTTTCTTACACTCGCGTAGAAGAGATTCCAAATATTCCCTTCGATCTTCAGCACTGCAGTAATAAATGGGACAAAAGCAATTAGTGCCTCAAGAACAACATGGACTTTCATAAAAGGGCTACCAACCTTGTATTGTTGTCAAAAAAGCCGGCTGTAATACTCTGGTTAGCCACTCCAAGTTTATGCTCTGCAGCAGCTCTCACTTGTTCTTCCACCGTTTGAACCTGGAGATGGACATAAAAGAAAGATCAGGATGTGCCCAACTGCAACACGTGATAGGATGACAATACCCACATTTTCAATTACAAACCACGAAAAGATAAAGGGATACTAACCTATCAGATTGAATCAAGCAACTAAGAACAGAAAAAGGTAGAAAAGAAACGAAGAAACAAAATGCTGATTATAGAAAAAGCTCTGCGATTGGTTTTAGTGACGAAGTTATCACATGATATCAAATGTTCTTATTAATAAGAAACTTGCAAATAGCATTACTCAAGAGATAGAATAGCCTAGGGGCCGGGGGAAGAGAGATGCCCCTCCCAACAAGAGATACTTACTGTTTCAAATCTAAGAACAAGCACATCCCTCTTCTGGCCGATCCTATGAGCTCTTGCCTGTGCCTGTAGATCAACCTGACAACATGCACAGTGAACAAAATTTAGAACAAAAGCTACATCAGAGTCTTGACATAAATATCATGAAATTTGGATATATATGCCTGTGGGTTCCAGTCTGTGTCGAAAATAATCACTGTGTCAGCAGCTTGGAGATTCACTCCCACACCACCAGCTCGAATGCTGATACCACAGGAACATGCTACTTGAGAATGGAGACAAGAGTATTCATAAGAACAGATCAGACAGACAATATGAAAGTTACCTAAGAAGGAAGATAAAATAGGGAGAATTTTGCCCATTAAATGACTCAATGAGAGCACCACGATCTCCCCCGGCTGTATGTCCATCCAATCGTAGATATCGATACTGTTTCCAGTGAAGATATTCCTCCATAACATCGAGCAGCCTAGTCATGGTGGAAAAGAAGAGAACCTGCAACGATATTAGTCTATTAGAGATATTGAAACAAAACAGAAGGATATAAGGTGACAAACAGAACAAAAGCTCGTTCTGAATTGAAATCATTGACATAGACAATAAACTAGTCTGACTAGAGGAAAAAAGAAGTAATATATCTTTAAGCATTGAATTCTCATCAGAATTGTATCTTGTTATTGTCCATACAAGTACTTACCCGATGATCAGTCGCTTTTAGCTTTGGTAATATTCTATCTAACATCTCAAGCTTTCCGCAGAGTCTAACAATTGGCGGCAGGTAATGCTTAGGTATCAAATTATCAACCTACACAAGAATACAGAAATTTCTCAGGACAAATACCAACAAGCAGAAAATAAGGTAGTTTAAGCTTCCAACTCGGGGTTGTGCATCGTCAAAATGAAAAGACGGTGAGGATAAAACACTTGGTCAGGAATACAGGGAAGTGGGTGCTGAGACATTCTACCTTCACCCACCCCTCAATTTGTTTATCCAAAAACCATTCAATAGATACTTTGCATTGAAAGAAAAGAAAGACATGCCTCCTCTGCATGAAGATGGCTCAGATAAGGATGGTTACAAATATTACGCAGCTCCATCACCGAGTTATGCACTGATCGGACCTGGAGGGAGAATATGTGTAAGAGAGTGTAGGTAACAATTGAATTATCATAGTAGTTAGAATTACAATTTCTTCTCGAAAAATAAGTAGAACATAGAGTGAAGGAACCTTTGTACTTCCTATTGAACCAAGGTTATCCTCTACTCTCCTCATCAAAAGTTTCTGATATGCAGAAGCCTCACATCTTACAAGTCTTTCAATCTTTTCTGGCAGTTCATTTTCCACCTGCAAGCAAGAATACAAGAACCTAAATACGTGATAACAAGGAAATATTTCTCTGAAATCTTCCATACATAAAAACTACACAGCATTTTCACATTCAGACCAAAAGAACTTAATATTTATTGATACAATTACATCATAATAAATAGCAGAATACTGAAGGGGATGCATGAGAAAAATAGAATGATTCTTCCATAAAAAGGGCAATAAAGCACCAATAAACAGTGAAAACTTATGAAAACATAAGGATGTACTGAACATAAATTTTTGTTCAAACAAACCTTGTGTTTAAGCCTCCGAAGAACAAACGGGCGAAGAACTTGGTGAAGTCGATTTATGATCAAAAGATTCTCCTCTTCAGAAAGCAAGGCCTTGTCCGAAAAGAAAAGTTTAAAAAATTAAGTGAGAAAGACAAAAGGAACTGAATTATAAAGAGAAGTTGCAGAATTTAGGAATTACTTCTTCGGCTGAACTATCACCATTACTCTGGAATGGTTTGTTGAACCACTGAGAAAAATCCTCTGATGAATTAAAAATATTTGGCAACAAAAAGTTCAGTAATGCCCAAAGCTCCTCAAGGTTGTTCTGCACAGAATGGATTCAAAATAAGCCAGCAACTACAACCCAAAAGAAATTTCAACTATTTCCCGAGTAAATTTCATTTTTTTATAATGGGCGACGAACTAAATTTAAGCTCTTTATGACAGTGAGGCTACTGCGACTTGACGTTAAGAATGTAATATATTTGAATGCTCGATTTCAGGATCTAAACATTTCAAATCATAATGCCCCCCAAAAGGAAGAGGCTTAGGTTCAGTTGTTCATGATCAAAATATAATTAACTCAAGAAAAAGATAGAGACTAAACCAAAGTCCATGCAATCAGATTGAAGGAATATTCCCCTAAGCTATAAAGAAAACGAGAAGAGCATTAACAACGACTGTGACCTGTAGCGGTGTCCCGGTCAAGAGTAATCTGTGAGAACTACGGTAGTACTTCAGATCAGCATTCAACTTGCATGAAGCATTCTTTATGCGATGGCCTTCATCAATTATAATATAGTGCCAATGAATTTTGCTTAATTTTGGCCTATCATGTTTGTTCATCAGATACTCATATGTGGTCAGAAGTACATTAAACTTCTGATGAACAATTCTCTCCCTGCAATAATGATCAGGTAAGTTTACGAATTACCCAACAAGGATTCAAGAAGAACATATGGAAATCATTACTTGAATAGTCTGCGCCGCTCTTCTGGAGGTCCAGAATACACAATTTTAAGCACACTTGGGGCCCAGAAGTTGATCTCTGACTCCCATCCAGGTAAAACTGATGACGGTACAACCACCAAAAAAGGACCTCGATCGTTCTTAGTCTCCATTAAATAACAGATCAGGGAAATTACCTGGAAATTCCCCTGTTAGTAACACGGAACGGTGCAGAAGCTAGATCTAGTCGCATACAAGACAGCTTAAAATAGTATGGTACCTGAACAGTTTTTCCAAGCCCCATTTCATCAGCAAGAATTCCATTCAAATGGTTGTTATATAACGAAACGAGCCACCTAAGGCCATTCATCTGATACCTAAAATTTGTATTGCCACATTCACAAAGAATTTCAGAATGGACCAAGCACTGGCTTTTTTTGTTCTTAGATCATATAAGTTCAGAAAATCAAAGAACTAAAGTAAGTAAGAAAAAGATATTGCCAAAAATAGTTTTAATTTTGAGATAAAATTAAACAGGAGGGGATGATAGGAAAAGCATGATACTCACTCCCTCAACTTTCCTCCATGAAGGCAGGCTGGCTGCTCAGCTATGCTTTCTTTAACACTGTAAAGAATATTCATATAAGATATCAGAAACAAATTAACGATATCTCGCTGTTAATGAGAGGTATCAACTTGAAGCCTTAAAACACAAGGAGCTTCTGTCAAGTAATACAAACTGCAAACCGATGCAGTGTATTAGCTAATTTGTTTCGAGGAGGGGTGGGGGAAGAAGAAAGCATGTAATGCGTCACCTATGAGCCATCAAGTAGTACTTCTCGTTACTTTCCAAGTAATGCTGTAAGAAGAATCAATGTAATCAGTCGATGAAACAAAAACAAATGCAAGAAGGTGAGAAGAAAACCACTTGCCTTTGCCTGATCGCTTTCATCTTCATTCTCGATAGCAAATTCACTTTTTTCAGCAGTATTCACGTCGCATCCATCATCTGTATCATGCCCAAACCGGCTTTCTGTGGACTTCGCCTCCTGTAGCTTAGATCCAAGCTTTTGAAGATATTTCTCAGTCTCCTTGAGAAGTTGCTTAACACGATCCGATTTTGCATCCTAGCACAAGAAGTGAATTGTTAGAGTGAGAAAAAGAAAAGTCTACAAAATCTGATTTTGCTTCAAGGGAGAAAATTTTGAATTTCCTTCAGCCCCTTTTCAATTTACATATAACACACAAATTTTCACAACTTATAAATTAAAAACTGAAGTCACGAGTAATGCACTGTAGAAATACTTATTCATGATAGGAAATATTATGAAGAAGAATGATGACTTCCCCTTTGATTGCTAGTAATCATCAAAGACGAGACAAACCTGCACCATTCGCAGATACCCCTCGACATCATTGATCTTCAAAAGATTGATCTTCTCACGTTGGATTCTGTCAATTTTCTCACGATGAATTCGTTCCTTCTTTTTGTGGAACTCCTTGACATACTTATTGAAACCCTTCCACCTCTCTCTCTTAACTTTAAATACATCA
Organism: Cucurbita pepo subsp. pepo; assembly: GCF_002806865.2. Classification (NCBI taxonomy): domain Eukaryota; kingdom Viridiplantae; phylum Streptophyta; class Magnoliopsida; order Cucurbitales; family Cucurbitaceae; genus Cucurbita; species Cucurbita pepo. Next base: position 1,469,930 of record NC_036645.1, on the reverse strand, counting down.
TCAAGTCTTTCCCTAGAATAAAGAGTTGACGAACAATAAGCAAGATTTGAACAACTTTTAACTTCAATCCATCAGAATTTGTTTTTCATTCATGGAATTAAGCCATTTGAGGTTTAATTTGAAGAAAGTATAGACAAAAACTGGCATTAGATAGGGCACCACATACTTGTGAACTTCAATCTCACCAAAGAACTCCTTTTGCCTCTCTCGTATTCTCTTTTGCCTCTCCTCCTTCATTCTCTGCTCGAATTTTTCAAGTTGTTTAATCCTCCTACCATGTTTGTGCTTCTTGAAAGATTTCAAGCGGTCCATCTCATTCGAAATTGGTTTGAAGAAATCATTTAGACAATCACTGCCAAGATTTTTCAAAATTCATCAGAAAGATTAATCAAAGAAGAAATAATAGCAATGAATGTAAACTAGAGGACAACTCATGAGAAATGACTAGTTATTACTTCCTGAGGCGACGCTGAAGCTGCAAGAGTTGAAGTTTTTTCAATTCTATTACACTTCTAGTTTTCGCAGATATATCATCTGATGAGCTGACAGTACTCTGAAAAGTATGGAAAGGAAAATGATACATGAGAAATGAAACGAACTAAATGTGCCAGATCATTATCGATGAAAAATCTTTTTTTTATAAGAAAAAACAGAGATATTATGAAGCTGGAAAGACAACCAAAGGGTGTCCCACCCAAAGAAACTCCTTACAAAAATGCCTTCCAATCAAGAATAATCAATGAAAATCATTTTCAAACTACAAGTTCCAGCAATATCCCAGAGGCATTAACTACAGTCAATTCAGCATCAACAATGAATGGAAATAGAGAGAAAAACTGAGTTGCACACGAACCTTTAACTTATCAAAACGAGTGGCAATACGTTTCTCAGTTTTTTGTTGTTTCAGTAACCAATTTTGTTCATTTAGGAGTTTCTTTTTCTGCCGATCCATTATCCATTTCTCTGACATGGTGTACTTTCGAGACATCAGCAAATCAGATGGCACTGACTTACCATCATCTTCTTGTTCCATAGTATTTAGGCTGCCATTTATCCCTTCATCTACAGATGTCACTTTGTGCACTTCTGTAATGCATCTAGGTTCAGATTCTGGCATATTTCTATAATCTACAATGAAGATTCATAACATTCAATAAGAACCATTCAACCCATGTGAATTAAAGTTCTGCAAAAAGAACTCACCATGAGATGCAAGATTTGAGATCACACTAGCATCTCTCAAAGGCATTACAGCATGGTATTGATCATATGTCCCAGAGATAGGTTTCCACCGCTCCCCTATTGAAAAAGAAGACCGACTATTAGTACATTGACTCCCTAAACCACTGTTGTTTCTAACAACGTGCAACTGAGCAGATGCATCATTATTTCTATCAACTACCAGCTCATGCTGACTAGCAAAGGCTGGTAGACTTCCCCTAGAAACCTCATTTGTGCTGTCAATTCTAGGGTTTAGTGGCTTACTCATACCCACTGTAGCAGTGGCTTGATTGGTCTGTCCAATCAGAAGATTGCTATTCCCCAAATCCTCAAGAGCGTTATTTGCAGTTAAGCTCCCCCTTGCACTCGAAAAGTCAAGGGGATGCGATGCAGTGCTCAAGAATGTTTGAGAAATTGCTTTTTCCCGCATTAGTTCAGCTTCTGGCTTTCTTACTTCTGCTTGAACAGAATAATCAAAAAGTGGACCCTTGTTATCCTCTTCTCTTCTATTATCTACTTCCTTCATGGAGTCAACCTCATAGGTTCTTCCGGCAGATACGGCGCCTGGGATCATCGTACCTGTTCCCCTTGCAGCATCCAACTTTCCTGATGGCATCATGACTTCACTGGAACTTCTGGCCTCATTAAAAGATTGAGCAATGCCTCTAGGATCAACATCTTTGTGAAGCCCCTCTTCATTGGCATTTAAAGTAATCAATAAAAAGAAGCGACTATGTGATAATGATAATGCATAGTTTTTTTCTTTGAAAGAGGCTAATGCTCAAAAATACAATCTATTGCATGAGAGAAACAATAAGAACAGGACATAAAGAATACAATAAAACATAGATCCTATATGGAATAATCAGCATAGCATTTAGAAAGGAAACACCATAATGAAACCTTAAGACGAGCTGGTATAATGCATAGCTTTGTTCACACACACACACATATATATATTACAGTTGTCTACCTTCTTTAGGAGAATTATTCCCGAGGGCAATTTCAAGATGCAGTTTCTTTGGCATTAAACCATTTCTGAAAAAAAAAGAATGAAACGTAAAATTAAACAACCAACTAGAACAAGTATTGATATTATTTTAACTCAACATGCAGATTAAGAAGAATAAGCAACCTGAATGCTAAAAACACAAGGCACTGAGCCCTAAGTTGCTTTAATTGTTGTTCCTTGAAAGGCAAACGAGATTGGGATGAGGTAGGAACCTGAGAAACAGGAAGCTTTCCTGCTTCTCTAGAAACGGGGTTACGTAACATACTCATTTCTGGTCCGCTGTTCCGCCATGCACCCTGTTAACAATATATGCCAAGTTAATATCTAATTATGGATAGGCATTCTTGGTATAGTTCCCAAATAAAGCTGTTTGCAAAGTCCAAGTAGTGGTACTGAAAAGTGTACTATACAAATTTTGTTTCGATTTTGAAATGAGAGCCAAACGTCAATAAGGCGAGTGGAAAGAATACGCAATAAGCAAAACGTCATGCACCTAAGGTGTTTCAAGTCATATGCAAAAGATACGCAACGGAAAATCAACCCTAATAAAAGAAAAGAGAAGAATAACGAACAAAAGTAGTAGAAGGAGGAGATCAATTGAAGTATCTGGATATTTGTACACAGGTTTATACTTCCACAACACAAACGTTAGAAAGACAGAAAAAAGAGATGTGAANAGGAACTATGTTTTAACAAAAAACTAGCATTATCAAGAAAGTATTAAGCACCTGAATCATTTTCGCAGCATCAACTGATGATGTGCTAGATATAGGTAGTTCACTCTCCAAAACTTTTTCGCCCGAGGTAGATATCCCATCACCTCTGTTCACAGAATACATTTGAGGGTCAATAGCCTTTTCAGCAGCCTTTGTTAATCCATGCTTCACCTGCTCAATATTGCCTGCACCGTATAACGAGTCAGTGAACAGTAGAAGAGGCTTGGAGATAGTGGTAAATTGGTAATACAAGTTGGCAACACTGTATGCTCCATAGTTCATCCCATATGAACATGATACTTTTCCAGTATGACTAAATGGACCTAGATGGCCAAGCCATTGCTAGCTTTCCAACTAACTTTAAAAACAAAAGAAAAGGCACATACCTCCCTTAACTAGATATGCCGGTGGTTCGAGCCTATTTGTCTTCACATTCCTAGGATTAACCGATGGATTGCGGGAATCAAGTTGATGGGTATCGTCNACGGTGGTTCGACCCTATTTGTCTTCACATTCCTAAGATTAACCGATGGATTGCGGGAATCAAGTTGATGGGTATCGTCACTAGATGGTTCCATAACTGATGTATCCACCTTCTTCCTCTTCTTGGTGCCCTTCTTACCATCCTTATCATTTAGTTGTTTGTCCCAACTCACTGAATCGTGCTTCTCTTGTGACTGTGAGTTGGCAGACCTCGAATCCAAACTAGAAGGACTTCCTTGATCAAAAGATTGACCACTCCGATGAGTTGCAGGTCCTTGGTAGTAATCATGATCTGTACTACTTGGGGCAACAGGTGGCTTGCTTGGAGCAAGTGAGCCACTTCTGGTGTCACTTCCAGATATACCCATTTTGGAATCTTTAGCTGTACCAACAACACTGGAGGAGCCTGCAATTATTTCTACAATGATTTATTCCGAACAAAGTATAGCATGTGCATTTGTAGACAAACATTATGCAAACAATCACGCGTGCACTTGCAAACCAGATTCACTTATAACCAGTACCAAATAGAAGATCATTGTACCCGCATATTGTGCAGTGGTAGAATCACCCATCTGAGTTCCACCAGTGAGAGGAAGGCGTGAAGCCCTCAAAGCTTCAATATCAAGACCATGTTGATTGATGACAGTCTCCATGGCTCTAGATTAAAGAGTTTTGGTTAACAGAAAGGAAATAAATAAGAATAGCAATCTAAAGAAACAATGGTAGGATTAAAGCAATGAACATTTATTCTGTAAAGAGGTAGAATTGCATCAAAATGCCATCCAAGACCAACAACCTAACAGAGACATATTACACAGTAAAAAGAATTTTAAAAACAGGATTTCTAATCAAATTTCGCATCAATATAGAGCTTCTTCATGGATTAAGTGTCAATAGATGTGACGAATGACAAGGCAAACCTTGGCCTTCCACCCTTTTTATGTAAGGGTCCAAGCCCACCACTAGCAGATATTGTCCTCTTTAGGCTTTTCCTTCTGGGCTTCCCCTCAAGGTTTTAAAACGCATATGGTAGGGAGAGGTTTCCACACCCTTCCAACCGATGTGGGATCTCACAATTCCCCCCCAAAGGGGCCCAAAAGGGGAAGCCGAAAGGGAAAGTCCAAAGAAGACAATATCTGGTAGCAGTGGGCTTGGGCCGTTACATTTGGCATTTACTTAAATTACAAAAAATTAACATTGATTTCTCGTGTATCTAACTAAAACAAAGCCAAATAGATCATTATCCAATTGCAAGAAACCCTTGGCCTCGGTGACCATTGTATCATAGATGCCTTTTGGATATCAGTCATATAGTGAACTATAACCATCATCATGCATATTAATGCAGGTGGTTTATTTTTTTTCCCAAATTAGAACAAATGACGATTCGGCATCGGGAAAATACAATCATTAGGAAGTGCAACAATTATAAGGGGGAAACATAGTCACTGATTCACTGAAGTATGGAACCATCATTCTTTACCTTGATATTACTTGATATGGCATGGAATGTTCTTTCCCACTCGACTTCATGTGTTGCAATATCTGAAACTCACACAAGCATGAAATCATAAATATGAAAATTCTGCGTGCCATTCATTGAGCAGACAAAATGAAAGCAAGAAATGCATTACACACCACGTAGAGTTTTGTAGCCAATTTTGCTGGCTCGTCTCTAGATTCTTGAATTAGTTTGTGCAGAAACTTTGCTGCCTCCAACTCGACATTTTGTGCGGACGCCATCTCGTCCAAGACAGCAACCTAAAATGTGAAAATCATAATCGTGACGTTGATAAGACGACGAACAAAAAGTCCAATTTAACTTAAACAACTAGATACTAAAATGGACAAAGTGATCCTAACATAAAAACAATTCACTGGCAATACAAACGGGAAATGCACATTCTCTCCAATTGGGTTGAATTTTTCCCATATTTTTCTTTGATGGATACCAAGTAACTAGTGATNTTTCTCTCCAATTGTGTTGAACTTTTCCCATATTTTTCTTTGATGGATACCAAGTAACTAGTGATAACTGAAAGGGAAAATGCAGAATGAAGCAAACACTACTCATAACTATCCTCTAAAACCACCGCATGAAATATTTCCAATAACATCATCCATAATACTATAACTATTACAATTTTACAATCCAGTGAGATCTCACATCGGTTGGAGAGGGGAACGAAACATTCTTTGTAAGGGTGTAAAACCTCTCCCAAGCATATGCGTTTTAAAAACCTTGAGGGGAAACTCGAAAGGAAAAGCCGAAAGAGGACAATATCTACTAGTGGTTGGCTTGGGGCTGTTACAAATGGTATCAAAGCTAGACACTGGGCGATATGCCAGCAAGAATGCTAAGCCCCGAAGGGGGGTGGGCTGTTACAAATGGTATCTAGGGCTGAGCTCTAAAGGGGTGGATTGTTACAAATAGTATCAGAGCCAGACACCAGGCGATATGCCAGCAAGGATGTTGAGTCCCAAAGGGGTGGACACCGAGCGGTGTGCCAGTAAGGACATTGAGCCCCAAAGGGGTAGACACCGGGCGGTTGCCAACGAGGACGCTGGGCTCCAGAGGGGTGGATTGTGTGATCCACATCGGTTAGAAAGGGGAACGAAACATTATGGAAATCTCTCCCTAACACATGCATTTTAAAAACCTTGAGCGAAAGCCGAAAAGGAAAGCTCAAACAAGTCTGCTAGCTGTGAGCTGTTTCAATATCAGTTCAGCTCAAGTTTCACCAGCGGCAGTTGAAAACCAGAACAGACTTTACAATTGAATCAAAAAAAAGACAGATATTTAAGCTAGAACAACGACATCAATGTATGTTGGGAAGTTCTTAAGTCTAAAAAAAAAACAGCACGAAGAAAATTAAAAAAGGTGCTTTATCGAATGGGCAACATTTCCAAGTCGGGAAATGAATTTGACAGAGTAGAAAATCTTCATGGACGAGTAAAGAAGAAGAAGCATACAACACCTGAAACGATATCCGCGAAGAAACTGGCAGCTGATGATGAACTACATGAAACAAAACTCTGGTTAGAAGCTGAAGAAATTACCCAGCCCTCGAAACGATGATGGACCTGCCATTTCACCACCTGCTCGTTTTAACAAAAAAATAAAAATGGGATCGTCGTCCAAGCATGCTTCGCACGTGACAATAATCGGCTTTTGGGCCTTTGGCCCATTCATTGAAACGTCGTCGGTTTGGGCCAATAAATGATTGTAATTGCCGACATGTCGGGTTTGGTGAAAATATGGGGACGTTTGTCGACCCATTTTGTTAGATCTGGACCGTTTGTAGGCTTCAAAAGAAAGCCTGTGGGAATGGATTTCCATTCAATAATCCATAGTTTTCCTCTTTTTTTTTTTCTTTTTTTTAATCATAATCTCGAAATTTGATACGAAAATATATTAATTTTTATTTAATAGTATTTTTACAATTTTTTAATAAATATTGTATTAAAAAATAAAAATCTCAAATCACTATTTTTTTAAATAATAATGAAAAATTATCATGACTCGTGTTAATATGTGGGGATAGTCTTCACTTTTAAGAAGCAAAGAGTAGGTAATACGACCGTGATGCATTATGGGAACGTCGGAGCCATCAAGTACCAAATCGAGGACAATCTTCGCTTGTAGGGGATAGTTTTCACTTTTAAGAAGCAAATAGTAGGTNGGGAAACTCGAAAGGAAAAGCCGAAAGAGGACAATATCTACTAGTGGTTGGCTTGGGGCTGTTACAAATGGTATCAAAGCTAGACACTGGGCGATATGCCAGCAAGAATGCTAAGCCCCGAAGGGGGGTGGGCTGTTACAAATGGTATCTAGGGCTGAGCTCTAAAGGGGTGGATTGTTACAAATAGTATCAGAGCCAGACACCAGGCGATATGCCAGCAAGGATGTTGAGTCCCAAAGGGGTGGACACCGAGCGGTGTGCCAGTAAGGACATTGAGCCCCAAAGGGGTAGACACCGGGCGGTTGCCAACGAGGACGCTGGGCTCCAGAGGGGTGGATTGTGTGATCCACATCGGTTAGAAAGGGGAACGAAACATTGTGGAAATCTCTCCCTAACACATGCATTTTAAAAACCTTGAGCGGAAGCCGAAAAGGAAAGCTCAAACAAGTCTGCTAGCTGTGAGCTGTTTCAATATCAGTTCAGCTCAAGTTTCACCAGCGGCAGTTGAAAACCAGAACAGACTTTACAATTGAATCAAAAAAAAGACAGATATTTAAGCTAGAACAACGACATCAATGTATGTTGGGAAGTTCTTAAGTCTAAAAAAAAAACAGCACGAAGAAAATTAAAAAAGGTGCTTTATCGAATGGGCAACATTTCCAAGTCGGGAAATGAATTTGACAGAGTAGAAAATCTTCATGGACGAGTAAAGAAGAAGAAGCATACAACACCTGAAACGATATCCGCGAAGAAACTGGCAGCTGATGATGAACTACATGAAACAAAACTCTGGTTAGAAGCTGAAGAAATTACCCAGCCCTCGAAACGATGATGGACCTGCCATTTCACCACCTGCTCGTTTTAACAAAAAAATAAAAATGGGATCGTCGTCCAAGCATGCTTCGCACGTGACAATAATCGGCTTTTGGGCCTTTGGCCCATTCATTGAAACGTCGTCGGTTTGGGCCAATAAATGATTGTAATTGCCGACATGTCGGGTTTGGTGAAAATATGGGGACGTTTGTCGACCCATTTTGTTAGATCTGGACCGTTTGTAGGCTTCAAAAGAAAGCCTGTGGGAATGGATTTCCATTCAATAATCCATAGTTTTCCTCTTTTTTTTTTTCTTTTTTTTAATCATAATCTCGAAATTTGATACGAAAATATATTAATTTTTATTTAATAGTATTTTTACAATTTTTTAATAAATATTGTATTAAAAAATAAAAATCTCAAATCACTATTTTTTTAAATAATAATGAAAAATTATCATGACTCGTGTTAATATGTGGGGATAGTCTTCACTTTTAAGAAGCAAAGAGTAGGTAATACGACCGTGATGCATTATGGGAACGTCGGAGCCATCAAGTACCAAATCGAGGACAATCTTCGCTTGTAAGAAGCAAATAGTAGGTAACGCAATCATAACACAGATGGGTCATCAGGTACCAAATAAGGGATAGTCTTCACNCTGTTTCAATATCAGTTCAGCTCAAGTTTCACCAGCGGCAGTTGAAAACCAGAACAGACTTTACAATTGAATCAAAAAAAAGACAGATATTTAAGCTAGAACAACGACATCAATGTATGTTGGGAAGTTCTTAAGTCTAAAAAAAAAACAGCACGAAGAAAATTAAAAAAGGTGCTTTATCGAATGGGCAACATTTCCAAGTCGGGAAATGAATTTGACAGAGTAGAAAATCTTCATGGACGAGTAAAGAAGAAGAAGCATACAACACCTGAAACGATATCCGCGAAGAAACTGGCAGCTGATGATGAACTACATGAAACAAAACTCTGGTTAGAAGCTGAAGAAATTACCCAGCCCTCGAAACGATGATGGACCTGCCATTTCACCACCTGCTCGTTTTAACAAAAAAATAAAAATGGGATCGTCGTCCAAGCATGCTTCGCACGTGACAATAATCGGCTTTTGGGCCTTTGGCCCATTCATTGAAACGTCGTCGGTTTGGGCCAATAAATGATTGTAATTGCCGACATGTCGGGTTTGGTGAAAATATGGGGACGTTTGTCGACCCATTTTGTTAGATCTGGACCGTTTGTAGGCTTCAAAAGAAAGCCTGTGGGAATGGATTTCCATTCAATAATCCATAGTTAGGAAAATATATTAATTTTTATTTAATAGTATTTTTACAAATTTTTAATAAATATCGTATTAAAAAATAAAAATCTCAAATCACTATTTTTTTTAAATAATAATGAAAAATTATCATGACTCGTGTTGATATGTGGGGATAGTCTTCACTTTTAAGAAGTAAAGAGTAGGTAATGCGACTGTGATACATCATGGGAAGTACCAAATCGGGGACAATCTTCACTTGTAGGGGATAGTTTTCACTTTTAAGAAGCAAATAGTAGGTAATGCAACCGTGATGCATCATGGGAACGTCAGAGTCATCAAGTACCAAATCGAGGACAATCTTCGCTTGTAAGAAGCAAATAGTAGGTAACCCAATCATGACACAGATGGGTCATCAGGTACCAAATAAGGGATAGTCTTCACTCTTAAGAAGCAAAGACTAGGTAACGTGACTACGATGTAAGGAAATGTCGGTATCATCAGGTGCCAAATTCGGTACATGGGACGTTACATTTTTTTGATATTGTGATACGTGCAATGTCGGGATTTATAATAATAATAATAATAAAGTTTGGCGTTGTTGGTTCACTTTATGGTAGGGGCTCCACAAATGGAATGTGGTGCCAAAACGTTTGGCATTGTTAGTCCACGCTGTAACGTTAACCTATCCAGGTTCTTCCTTTGCCCCACTTTTCATGTAATCCAAACAAAACAAGGCCCAATTGAACGCTAAGAATCTCTAAAAGCAACGCCTTCAAGAATGAGATTCGTTCCCATTTATATTATCCCTTCTCATTTTTTTAATTAAACTTCCTTTATTTCATTTTCAAAATTATATTGAATTATTACAATTCTTAATATTATAGGAATAATGTGTCCATTTAATTTGTTTATTATACTAAAATGATATGGTTGTCATTTGTAGATATTAATTTATAAAATTCTAAATTAACGAACCATAAGGTAAAACTACGATGACCTTTTTTGTTTTCTATTTTTTGAATTTATGAGTTATTTTCATTTTGAAATTTGATTTGGGGAAAGGCCAAATTTTTTTGTCTTGTTAGTGGTGATTGACTCTGACCACGACCAAGAATCCAACGTGGAGCCGGCATTCCGCGTTCGAGATAGGGACGCTCGTTGACCTCTTGATTAGGATCAGAACCTAACATGGAGTCGACGCTCCACATTCGAGATATGGATGCTCATTGACTTCCTGACTAGGATCAGGAACCCAATGTGGAGTAGACATTCCGCATTCGAGATGAGGACGCTCATTGACCTCTTGACTAGGACCGAAACCCAACGTGGAGTCGATGCTCCACGTTTAAGATATGGATGCTCATTGACCTCCTGACTAGGATCAGGAACCCAACGTGGAGTAGGCATTCTGCATTTGAGATAAGGACGCTCATTGACCTCTTGACTAGGACCGAAACCCAACGTGGAGTCGATGCTCCACATTTAAGATATGGATGCTCATTGACCTCCTGACTAGGATCAGGAACCCAACGTGGAGTAGGCATTCCGCATTCGAGATAAGGACGCTCATTGACCTCTTGACTAGGACCGAAACCCAACGTGGAGTCGATGCTCCACATTTAAGATATGGATGCTCATTGACCTCCTGACTAGGATCAGGAACCCAACGTGGAGTAGGCATTCCGCATTCGAGATAAGGACGCTCATTGACCTCTTGACTAGGACCGAAACCCAACGTGGAGTCGATGCTCCACATTTAAGATATGGATGCTCATTGACCTCCTGACTAGGATCAGGAACCCAACGTGGAGTAGGCATTCTGCATTTGAGATAAGGACGCTCATTGACCTCTTGACTAGGACCGAAACCCAACGTGGAGTCGATGCTCCACATTTAAGATATGGATGCTCATTGACCTCCTGACTAGGATCAGGAACCCAACGTGGAGCAGGCATTCTGCATTTGAGATAAGGACGCTCATTGACCTCTTGACTAGGACCGAAACCCAACGTGGAGTCGATGCTCCACATTTAAGATATGGATGCTCATTGACCTCCTGACTAGGATCAGGAACCCAACGTGGAGTAGGCATTCTGCATTTGAGATAAGGACGCTCATTGACCTCTTGACTAGGACCGAAACCCAACGTGGAGTCGATGCTCCACATTTAAGATATGGATGCTCATTGACCTCCTGACTAGGATCAGGAACCCAACGTGGAGTAGGCATTCTGCATTTGAGATAAGGACGCTCATTGACCTCTTGACTAGGACCGAAACCCAACGTGGAGTCGATGCTCCACATTTAAGATATGGATGCTCATTGACCTCCTGACTAGGATCAGGAACCCAACGTGGAGTAGGCATTCCGCATTTGAGATAAGGACGCTCATTGACCTCTTGACTAGGACCGAAACCCAACGTGGAGTCGATGCTCCACATTTAAGATATGGATGCTCATTGACCTCCTGACTAGGATCAGGAGCCCAATGTGGAGCTGACATTCCGCATTCGAGATAGGGACGCTCGTTGACCTCTTGACTAGGACCGGAACCCAACATGGAATCGACGCTCCACATTCGAGGTATGGATGCTCATTGACCTCCTGACTAGGATCAGGAACCCAACGTGGAGCCGGCATTATGCTTTCGAGATAGGGACGCTCGTTGACCTCTTGACCAGGATCGGAACCCAACATGGAGTCGACGCTCCACATTTGAGATATGGATGCTCGTTAACCTCCTGACTAGGATCAGGAACCCAACATGGAGTCGGCATTTCGCGTTCAAGATAGGGACACTCATTGACCTCTTGACCCGGACTGGAATCCAACATGGAGTCGACACTCCACATTCGAGATATGGATGCACATTGACCTCCTGACTAGGATTAGGAACCCAACATGGAGCCAGCATTCCGCATTCGAGATAGGGACGCTCATTGACCTCTTGACCAGGGCCAGAACCCAACATGGAGTCGACACTCTACAATCGAGATAAGGATGTTCATTGACCTCCTGACTAGGGTCAAGAATCCAATGTGGAGTTGGTGGTCTGTTCGAGATAGTAACGATGATTTTTAAAAATTAAATAGTTTTAAACATGGTTGAAAAAATGACACCAAAATTGACGGGTATTCATTTATATTATTTTATTTATTAAAGAAAGGAAGGAAAAAGTAGAAATTGTAAAAGAGAATCCAAAGGTGATCCTGAAAATGGACCTTGGAATCCAAGTCCCACACAGTGACAATGAGACGAAATAAAAAGGCATTCTTTTTTTAACACCAAAGTCTTCTATTCTTTGCTTTCGGTGAATAATGTAACGCCGTCTCCTTAAAACGGCGCCGTTTTGTTCTGTTTTAAAAGGGAAAACCCACCAGCCTCGGCTTCTTAGCCAAATTTCTTTTCTGCGTGGCTAAGGAAAATCAACACAACGGGCTAATTTCATATTTATGGCGTTATTTTTATTTAATTATAACCTAAAAGTTGGATATTTATCGAGTAAAAATAATAAAATAACGGATAATTGAGCGTATTGTATGTGAAATTTGAATCTTTAGGATAAACATAAACAAATAAAATAAGGGAAAAAAAAGCCCAACGCAGATCTAAACGAATTAAGATTAGAACAACTAAATAAATAATTAAGGAAGACTCGGGTCGAATTCCAAGTTACGTGGTCAGCTTCATATGGGGCATGCACTTCAAAGTGCTCTTGGTTCGTGTAGTCCTAATCCATTCTAAATCTAGCTATCTTTTGACCTAATCCAAAAGTTGTGGGGCGTATTTACCATGTTTTGCAGGTCATGTTCTACTCCACTCGAATAACTTTTACCGTTGCTGTTACGTGAAAGACATGTGAGATTTATCTAACTAAACTTGCCGTTAGTAGAGAAGAAAATTTTGATATTTTAAAATGATGATTTTATAATATGAAAAAAATCGAACCTAAGCTAACACAATTCAACTAATGATTGGACGTCGAAAAACAAGTTGAAACTGACCATCACTTATTGGTATAGGTCGATCACAAGGATTGCAGAGCAGTTACACTAATTTTTTTTCGATCTAACTTGAGCACCATAGTTCATACCACAAGAATCACACCGGTAAGTTCATTTAGTTGTGAATTAGTTTTATTAATATATATTTAAAAATGAATTGAAAAAAAATCCAAAAAATAAAAATAGACTCAATTGAATTTTAATTATTCAATATTTTTAATTAGTCAACTTAATTCAAAATTTTTATAAGAAAAATTATAAGTGGGTGACATTTTTTTATTTTGTATAAATTATAATTAGTCAACTTAATTTAAATTTATAAATATAAGAAAAAAAAATATAATCTAAATTATAACGCTATTACGCCATTTTATATGGATGATTAATAAAATATATCAATAATTTACAAAGACTTTTATTTATTTTTTGAAATATTTTTATTTAAATATTAAATATTTAAAGGGATTTGAAGCTTTCATAAAAAAGAAGCCGAGCCGAGCCGAGCTTGAGCCAAGTTAACTTTTTCAAAAATTAACGGCTTAGAGCAAGCCGACCATGGGAGCGGGGGAGAAGATAGTAGTACTGATAGAGAGAGACCCGCGTAGCCATCGTTACCATTCTGCAAATCCAAGATTATTTCACGCTCGCTGCTTTCACTTGTCCCCTTCGCTGCTTCCAATTCCTCTCATTCCTTTCCTCCATTGCTGCTTAGCTCAGATCTCTCCAACTAACTCTTCACTCATCCACGCCTTCTTCTTCTACTCTGCTCCCTCGCCAAACTTCCAATTCAATCGCGTAATCGCTTCAACTCGGCTACTACTGTGCTTGTACGTTGTACCTCATTTTCTTAATTCTTCCTTTCTTCTGCTGTTCTTGATCGGAGTGTAGCTGTTTTCTCAGATCCCTCTGTTTTTCCCCTTTTGATTTCGTGTATTTTTGTGTGTCTTGACGTGTTNTAAATCTTTGTCTGTATGTTTGTTCTTTGAGATTGGTGACTATGGTTGTGGGCAGCATAAGAGTTGTTTGTTTGTTTGTTTGTTTGATCTGATTGTTGCATTGAAATGTTCTTATTTTGTTGCCGCTCCACTTTGTTTTCCCTTTTTGGATGAGTAGATCGATGGAGTCTGTTACTATATCTATTTTGTTTTCATTATTTTGTGAAATTTCATCTTCTCGGTTCACTTCAATGATTTCCCTCTGGCTCTGATGACTAAAGCTTTCTGCAATGGCAGTTTCAGAAGTTGATTGTTTCTTAAGCTGATTGAGTCATGACTATGGAGCTTTTTGAAATTCGACCGGGCGAACTTAAATTTACTTGTAAGTATAAGAGAAACTCCTTTTTACATCTTTTTTTTCTAGTTCATTGTGAACATCCAAGTATATATTACCAGGCAAGATACCAGTGAAAGGGCTGCAGATTTTGACTTGCGTAGTGTTAGTGTTTCTACTTTATCTGTGAGATCTCACGTAGGTTGGAGAGGGGAATCAAGCATTTCTTGTAAGGTTGTGGAAACCTCTCCTTAGCATACATGTTTTAAAACCGTGAGGCTGATGGGATATGTAACGGGCCAAAGCGGACAATATTTGCTAGCGGTGGGATTGGGCTGTTACAAATGGTTTCAAAGCTAGACACCGGGCGGTGTGCCAGCGAGGACGCGGGCCTCCAAGGGGGTGAATGGTGAGATCCCACATAGGTTGAAGAGGGGAATGAAACATTCTATGTAAGGATGTGAAAACCTCTCTTTAGCATACGCATTTTAAAACCGTGAGGTTGACGGCGATACGTAACAGACCAAAGCGGATAATATCTGTTAGTGGTGGGCTTGAGATGTTACATTATTAGCCTCAAATTGTCTTAGATGAAAGTAAAGCTTAAATCATGATATAAAAATTTGGTAGGCCTGGCTTAGACTGAGTTGTAGCTTAGACGTGCTAGTTTGTAATAAGAAGAAAGCAGACCGAATATATTGTATGATTTAGCCGGTGGGAGCTTGTTTCTTGATATGTGAAGTTAAAGTGCTCAATAAGATTTACTTGTTAGTGTTATTTTAACAAGTTTTGTATCCTTTCTTCTTCCAGTTGAGTTGAAGACTCAAAGTTCATGCTTGATACAGCTTATCAATAAGTCTGATCAGCATATTGCTTTCAAGGTACAGTATTCCAAATGGGTCATACAAAATCTCTTTCCTGCCAATACTATTCCTTTCAATGTGGTGTCTGCTACAATTTCAGTACAATCAGAAAAAAATTTGTTTAATAGAATCTTAAAGCCTTGTTTAATAGAAAAACTTTGTATACAGGTAAAAACTACGTCTCCCAAGAAGTACTGTGTTCGACCCAATACTGGCGTCATTAAGCCTAAGGATACGTGTGACTTCACAGGTATCGTAGCGTACCGTTCTTGTAAAATTTTGGAACCACCATGGATTAGCCTGGTGATTAATAAGAGTCGTGTAAATGATTAAGGGTTTAGAAGAAACGAGTTCAAAGTTGCGAGTTCTCTTAACAACCAAATATTGTAGGGTCAAACGATTATCCTGTTAGAATAGTTAGATGCATGCAACTTGGCTGTTAGACATAATAGCCTCGGTTTGTTTTAATATTTATTTTGTTGTATTTAAGCTCTGATTTTGACTCAGAAGGATTACTTGCTTACTTTTGATCTATGCAGTCACCATGCTAGCTCAGCGTACGGCTCCACCTGATATGCAATGCAAAGACAAATTCCTGGTCCAAGGGACAGTCATTCCTGCTGGAACATCTGAAGAGGACATCACTCCTGACTTGGTAAGAATTATAGTTGTTTCTTGTTTCACAGGCCTTGTTCTAAGATTTTGTTGTGCTAAGCAGTTTGCAAAGGGTAGTGGCAAGCACATTGAAGAGAAGAAGCTGAAGGTTTTTCTAGTAAGCGCGACGCCACCTCCTGTTTTGTTACCAATTAATGGAGAGCTGAAACTAGATCCAAATCTTGAAACTTCCTTGCCAAAAGATAGAATGCAGACAGGAGTTGAGAACATACCTCCGCCTCTCAAGGTAAGTAACCGTGCACCGTTCATGTGTTACGTTTTTCTTCTGTTTTAACTCGATCCATCTTCGGTCTGATTGCAGGGTGGCTTTAGTTTCAAATCTTGAGGTTATTATAATAAGCATATATGTCATGTGGAATGAAGCATATAGATTCTTAACCATTATCATACATATGTTCTTCTGATGGAAAACATGATTGTAGTTGAACCTTTTTTTTTCGGAGTGTATCTCTTGATTGGAAATTGATATATTCTAGGTTGCTGAAGATGCCAATGGACTTGATACCCGCAAACACATAGATGAGCTTAGACCAGTTGATTCCCCCCTACAGTTATCTCCACCTTATAAGGTATGATCATGAAAGCAACTCTGTTAAGTCATATGTGTTTATATTTACATTCTTGTCAAGGTCTCAGTGAGATCCCACATTGGTTGGAGAGGAGAACGAAGCATTCCTTACAAGGGTGTGGAAACCTCTCCCTAGTATACGCGTTTTAAACCTTGAGGGAAAGCCGGAAAGTCCAAAGAGGACAATATCTGCTAGCGGTGGGTTTGAGCTGTTATAGTCTCCTCTAGCTTTCAAATGTTAAGGGATTTCCCATCGAAGTATACATCCGTTTATCATTGAGTTTGTGGTCTTAATATTGCATGAAAAGATACATGGCGTTTAAATTCCTGCATTTATGACTTATTAGACACTCGGATCCCTTCGATATGGTTTGTCAATGTTCAATCTTTTTTCCTTGTGTGTTTGAACTATTATCTATTCCAGGTTGCTGTGGGGGTTGAGAAACTTGATACTTGTAAAGAGTCAGATGACAATAGAGAAGCTGAGGATGTTGCAACGAGACAAAATGAGGATGCGGTGGCCGAACCAATTGACAATGTTGAAACCACACCAGTTGAGGGAATTGAGGAATCAAAACCAGTGAAGGATCTGCCAGAGTTAAACTTAACGAAAGACTTGTTAGAGCTAAAGTCAAAGCTAACTCTCATGGATGCAGAACTGATAGAGGTAGACCTTTTCTCTTGAAGCTAGACTATCTAGTACTTTATGTGGTAGTTATGTTTCTCTTTACGACAATGTTTATTCATGTTGAGAGAAAAATAAAATATTCAACCCAACAACTTGGGATTTTGAGACTCCTAGGTCTCTCGCTAAGCAATTTAGCTCCTTGGTGATTACTTGCCTTCTCCTTTCCCTTCTCTCCCCTTTTAACAAAGTTTCTTACCATACTCGAGCTCAATCTCGTGCATAGTTTTGTACGGAAAGATAACAAACTGATGGACGTTTGGCTCCGTTTGTGGGGCTGCAATTTTAGCATTCTTCTTCTCTTTGCGATTACATTCACTAATACCTTGGCCCATCTCCAAGTTTAACTCAGACGTAGCTCACTTCTTTTTTGGAGTGAAGCAGTGTCGCTTCGTTCCTCTCCCTATCAGTTGAGAATCTTGCACTCCATGGGGGGGGGGGGGGGGGGGGGGGNTTTTTTGTTGTATTCACTATTGTGTTCATTCATTTTTTTCCAATGAAAGCTCAATTTTCCATTTAAAAAATAAAAGAAAGGAGAAAAAAAATCTAGTACAGCTTTTGTTTTTGTTAGTTGTTGCTAAATATATCCAAATTTTCAGCCATTAATGAAGAATTTGTTTATCAAATGCAGGCTGAAGCTACCATAATGAGGCTAAAACAGGAGAGGATGGTAACCACTCAAGAAAGGGAAATGCTCAAGCGTGACTTGGTAAGTTATTCTTATATTATTATTTTTTGGTCTTTACACTTCTAAGTCATTCAAAAGTTGGAAGTCTAATATTTCTAGGATCTAAATAAGAGACTTTGTGTAAATTGAAGAGCTAATAATCAAAATCTCAAAAGGGAAAAAGCAAAACAAATCTAGAGAACCAAATTATTAGGAACAAAACAAAAAACAAAAAAGAATATGATTTGGCTCATCCATCTCTTCACTTTCTTAGAAATGACACGGGGATCGTTTCTCGTTCTTTACGTATCAAATAACTTCTTTGACGACTTGAAACTGTCGTTACCACTTTTTGGTATGCATGAACCTATCGAATAGATGATTTGAGTCATTCATCTTCACACCTTCTTGAAAACGACATGGGATCGTTTTCTCATTCTTTACGCATCGAAAAACTTCTTTGACGCCACGAAACTGTCGTTACCACTTTTTGGAATGGACGAACCCATCAAATAGATGATTTGAGTCATTCCTCTCCTCGCTTCTTGTAAATGACACGGGATTGTTTCTCATTCTTTACATATCAAATAACTTCTTTGACGACTCGAAACTGTCGCTACCACTTTTTGGAATGGATGAACCCATCAAATAGAGGCTCCATTAAACATGTTGATTCAAGATATCTTTTATCATTACAGCATAGAGGTCCTTGATGTATGTTGTGATGTATGTTGCAGGAGACATTGAGAAAAACTGGGCACAGAAGCATCCAAGTAGGCTTCCCCTTAATGTATGTTGTGATGGTTGCTTTGATCAGTGTTCTTGTTGGATACTTCATCCATCCCTAGCAGAAGCAGAACAAAGCAATGGGGGATCCATCAGGTATTGTTGGATATATTTTTCTTTTAGATTCTGGACTTGGCTGCTGTCTTTGATCCAATTCTTGTGTAGTCCAATTGTCTTTGTTGTATATGACTTCATGAGTACCTTTTTATGATTCTATGTAAAGCCTTTTGCTTTCCTTGTTATTTTTTAGAACATCACCTCATAAATAAGGAGATTTTAACCTAAATGTGAAAAGCTCTTGATTCTTTCGTATTTCGTATTTATTTTTTTATCAAAATTGTGAAGAACATACGAGAAAAATAATGGTGTTAATGATTTCGTCTGTTGAGGATTATTGGAAGTGAGTCCCACATTGGTTAATTTAGTGGAAGATCACGGGTTTACAGATGAATACTATCTCCATTGGTACGAGACTTTTTGGGAAGCTCAAAGCAAAGTCACGAGAGCTTATGCTCAAAGTGGACAATATCATACCATTGTCAGATATTTGAATGATTTTTAAAATGGCGGTATCGGCATTTCCTCCTCCTTAAGCCGGATCTGACATTCCGACAATTGTCAGAGGTTGATTCTGTGGCAGCGGAGAAAACGACGTCGGTTTGTGGAGAAGCAGTCACGTGAAAAGCAATTTCATTCTGGAAGGTTTCACGTGCTTCACCATCCAAGTTATTTTCCATGCAAACTACATATGACAACTTAATCGTATTTTTATTTTAACTATCTTTTTTTTTTTTAATAATTATTATTGATTTATTGATCTAGTGCCTTAATCTTTGCTTCAATCTTTTTTCGGATTTCAAAGATAATAATCGAAAAATATAGTTTTTTTTTTTTAATTTTTAATTTTTGTTACCATTTTAAAAGTATACAATATATCGATTAAAACAAGTTATTAATTCTCGTGTAGTATTTTAGGGTAAACGAACTATGTTCCTGCAAAAATTTAATTACAAGTACGCATTACTTCACAAGTCAAAACCATTACTCGGTATTGTCTTATAAATATGGAACGAACCTTATCGATTCTTTCATTAAAAGAAAATGATAGACAAGGACGAGAAGCTGACTCTAGGAACATGATCTTTGACTTCTAATTGAGGAAAAACGCTCACATTGCTGAAAGCCACCGAGATAACCGTCGGTTACTCAGTATTGTGCCCCTACAAACTTCGATGTTCAAGTTCGTGATGGACCGAAGTGGTGTCGGAGTGAACCGAGACATTAGTGCATATAATTATATTATAATTGAACAAATTAAAAAAATTAAGGTATGACTGTAATTATCTCATAGTTTTGGGGTTATTGTAATAATTTGTAATAGTCTCTCATAAGCATTATTTCTATTAAAAATATTTAAAAAAAAGTAAATAAAAAAAAAAAAAAACAAAATAATATTAAAATTATAAAATAAACGGAAGCCCCAGTAATCAAAGGGTTAAGAACAATCGAAGAACGGCGACGAAGATTTCTGATTTGGCAGTTGCCAAATGGCACCTCACATTTTCTTCTGTTTGCGCGGCGAAGTGAAGAAAGAGAGAGATTTCAGATAAGAAGACCAAAACCACTGCGGAGGAAAAATTCCCGCTCTCTTTCTTCTCTCTACATCGCTTCTTCCATAAGGTTTCTTCTCTCCACCTCCACTGTTTTTCTCCTCTCCTTGATGCTACTCGCCCATCTCTTCCGCAGCATTTCTCACAAATTTCGCAGAATTCGTTTCTGCAATCGTTTCGAAATTATCTGCTTTCTCGCCGGTTTCTGTGCGCGTGTATGATTGGAGGAGCTTCTCTGCAGGTTAGTCGTGGTTTTCTGCCATTTGAAAGCTCGTTTTCGCGGTTTGTTTTCACGAGTTTTGTTTGTTTGTTGTTGTTGTTGTTGTTTTTGGTTTATTTGCTGCTTTTGACTGGCTTTTCTGATGATTCTATTAGTTGTTGTGGTTTATTATGTTGCCTTGTTGTGAAATTGAGGTTGTGGTGCTTGTGTTTGTGTTGCATGTCGATTGATTGTTCGTTTTATGTAAAGTTGAACAAGTCGCCATTCTCCCTTGGTGGTCGTTCTACCTAATCGCCCGGAAGTTATATGATTTATGGTATTGACTTAGTTCTGGAGTTAGATTAATCAGCTGTTGTTGTTGTTGTTTTTTTTTTTTTCTTTTTTTTTTTTNTTTCTGGCTGAGCACTGTCGATTTTTTTTATAAAAAATATATTTAATTCAATACTTAAGGTTATATTTCGAGTTTAATTTTGAAACGGGAAAAGATTTCGTTGTTTGTGGCAACGCAGGTGGATTCGTCTCACTGTTTCTTTTTTTCTTTCTTTTAGATGTTTTTATTCCCAGCGGTGTAAAACTTTTTCCTTCGCGTACAATACATTTGCCTAGTCTCAATGGTTTGCTCAGTTGGAAGTGTGAGAATGGCGGTGATGACAAGGCTTCTAGCTGCTGGGAGTTTCTCGCGAACTATTGCAGGTAAACCAGGAGAGATGAGTTCTGCATTTGTTTTGTTTTTGTTTTTTTAATAATCGTTCCGCCTACATTTTGAATGTCATTGTGTGACTGTTATAGTCAGATAGAATTATTGGTTAGATTGATTGTTGTAGGAATAATGCCATCTTCTGAGTTACATTTCATCTATCATTCAGAGTCATAATTAATGTCCTTTTACTATCGAGCAGAGGAAGCTGGTCATCAGAAATTAGCGTCTGAATTTCTCTGCAGAGAACTTCGTGATGCAGATGAAGCAAATTTAATTGATGAAGAAGGTTTTTACCTAATCCTACTTCAATTATTGCATGATGTAGCGTTAAATGTTTTATTCCTTGGTTACAAATGAATGTTCTTTTGATCTTAGAATTCATATTTTTTATGGTCCTGTGGGTTGAGTATTAATGTTTTTGTTTGTAGGCATTTAGATTTTTGAAGCAGGTTTGTTTACTATATCTTCTATTTGCAGATATGCACGTTTTTGGTTTGAAGCCCATGACCGATCCCCTGAATTTGGTAAGGTTTGATGACATTTGTAGTTCGTCTATTTAAAATCTTGTCATTTTTGCATGATGTACGATGAAGCAAAACAATTTTCTCAGATGGTCCATTTCAGTTCTTGTTTTATTACTTTGCAGCTTTTGTTACTTTTTTGGATAAGGTGTGTTCAGTACATAATAATCTACAATAATATGTTTCCTAATTGATTTGAATTCACATTTTCTCTCCTTTTATTTGATCGTGTAGGTTTGCTGCAATATCTGTAAGAAGCCAGTAAAGGCCAGCCAATACATCATTCATTCTGGTCTGTTATTTATTTATTCATTTTCTTTTTGTGGTGGGGTATTCACTGCTTGTGGTTCTTCCCAATCAAATTATGTTTAGTTCCCCTACTTTTTTTTTTTGTCTGCTGTTGTTTTAAATGTGCATACTTTTGTTAATGTCTTGCACTTGTTTTTACATCTTAGTCTATCCATGTCAACGTTGACATCGACACTCAGTGTAAGATAAGTGTTCATGCTTGTATTCTGCTATACTTAACTTAATGTTAAGGTTAGATCTTGTGTCATAGAATTCGTACCCATTTGAAGAATAATTTGATTTTGAATGTTTCAGAGATTTCGTCGATATTTGTTTAGGTTGTAATAAATTCTTTTAAGTTGTATTGTAAAAAATCTAATAATGAGCTTGTTTGTGGTCATTTTGTCATTTGTACTCAAATCCAAATTTTTGGCAATATGAATAATCCAATCATGCCTCTGGTGCTTTTTGATATGTTTTTCTCCTGTTTATAATGAATTTTTACCCTATAATTCTTACCTTGTATTACGGTTGAGGTATATTAGTCTTTGTAATTTAGACTTATGTTTCGTTAGTTTACACTTGGGTGGACCAATGGAATCTGAAAATTATTGTCAGGGTCCCCATTGTGAAGTCTTGTATGTATCATAGGTTGGACATGATGCTTTCCTGAGTTATCTTCATGTCATTTTACCAGAACTTTGCAGGTCATTAAGTTTGGGACAAGGAGCTATTATGGACCTTGATGGTGGGATGGGCCATAGAAAACACTCGAGGAAGGAGAGGAAAAAGTTATTACCTGCTGATGCTAGTATCCTTCCATGTCACATTTATTTCCTGCTTCTAATTGATGAACCTCTCTCTTTTGGACTTCCTGTTATCCTGTCTCTTTTATGCTCGGCTTTGTCCTGAATTTGAGAAGAGTTGTTCAATGTAATTTGTGAACCTTCTCTTTCTTTCTCTCTCTTTCCTTTTTATGATTTTTCAGTGCAGGCTAGTCTTGTTATTGGGTTTACATTTTTTTAGTTCTTAATCTTTCCTAGATATATCAGCTCTGGAGAAAGAAGGATCTGAATCAGCATATGCTGATTATTCTGCTGCATCTGCATTTCCAACTAATAACCAATTTGAAATGGTCAAGTTAACAAAAAGTAAATCCACCTTTATCCTTAGTTTGTGCTCTCTTTTACTCTTTTCCTTTTCTAACTTTTGATTTACAATATATGAGGTTGTGTACTTTATTTATGTGGCTATATATGTATATATATTCTCATTTTCTATGTGAACTATTGTTAAAATATCTATTAGTCAACAGAGTCAGAATTTCATATGGAGTAATTTCTTATGCTTGTAATGGTAGTGCTAGGTCTTCCATTGTTTTGTTCCTGTATGTGCTAGTGTAGCAATGGAGAGGGAACTCATTCCCTGCCTATAGAATAGGATGATTTTATCCATCTTCATCTTTCTACGGTTTTAAGGAATAGCTGAGGACTGGGTAAGCATCTATATTCTTTGTACCATCCAAGGTGTATATTGGCCAGCTTATGAGATATAGCCCGGCTCTTGTCTCCTCTAATGGACTTTTGTTGGCTTAAATAAATACATATTTCAATTCTGATGAATTAAGGTTTTTTATTTTAAGCCAAGATATTTTTTTGGATCCGATTGTTATTTAAACAAACTATAATTTAAGGATTTCTCAACCTTCAAGTACAATGGCTTATGTTAGTTGGTGCATATGGTTTATTTTCCTTCAGGAAATACCTACAATGTGGCGCCTATACCAGATGATTTTACAGGAGTCTGTCCTGGTGTTGTAGATCATTCAGCTAGTTTGACACATCCTTTCACAAAGCGGTCCAAATTGTATGACATTTTCTTTTTTTATTTGAATTTCGTTGTTTTATCTGTTAACAACTATTATGTGCAAAAAAATTCCTATTAGCTTGGGCAATTTTTTCTTCAATGTTTTATTCTAGTTTTGGGTGTTTTTTTACTTTATGTTCTTTTCATTTGTTTTTTTTTTCCTGAGGTTTGTTTTATGTTAGAACTCACACATGCACACGGGGTTTTCAACTTATATTCCTTTTTTACTCTCTGTTTTAAGTTTTTGCGTCTGCTTTTAAGCTATAAGTTATGGTAAGCCTTGTAATCCATAAGCTAGAGAAGTGTGTTGTCGTATTTATGCTTTTCAATATCTTCTAGTACATTGAGTTGTTGTTATTATACTCTTACAAATATATAGTCTTATCAATATATATAGTTAAGATAAGAAAACACTTCATTGTTTACACATATTTACTAAAAATAAGGTGGGCAAGAAATGCAACTCAAGCTATAGAGGGCTAAGAAAATCACCAAAAAGCTCTCCAATTAAGTGTGTGGGAGTATGACAAAATGCAGTTTCAGGGAGTTTGAAGAGACAGCTAAGATGCATTCAATGTCAAATTGTACTAATTTCTTACCTAACCAAACCATTTCCTTGCTTTTTCTGGCAAGTTTTCATGGACTATTTTTCTGAGGACTAGGTGTCTAGTTTAATGACAGATGTTATAGTTTGCAATCGTTTGTTAAGAAATGGTCACCAAGTATATGATTCAGTTCCTATTGTGTTCTTGTAGGATAACTGGTGAAGGACTGTTACTGACATCTGATTTAGAGCCATCGTCAGCTAAAGAAAAAATTAGATGTGAGAAACCATGCCCCTGAAGCCAGCTTCCCCTCCTTTTTTCTTTTGGTAATGTGTGTAAGTGTTAGATTATTGCTAGAAAGATGAAAGTAAAGCATAGTGCTCGCTGGAAGAAGAGCAGTATACATTTGCAACTTACAGAGCTTTACTAGTTTCCATCTAGGAAAAAAACAATTTAACTAGAAATATTATCTGCATATATAATTATGCGTGAATCGTGGATCCAGTACTTGAAATCAAATTTTATTTGAGTTTGTAGCTTCTATAAATTTTTTGATGTACACAAAAGAAGGTTCATGGAAGTGAACAGAAATTTCTGGGTCTTCTGGTTACTTCCTTTGAGATGTTTATCGTGGGTGTATTCAGCTAGGAATCCTAGAGTAGGAAGACATTCAAATACTGAAATATATGAATATTTTATTTTACCTTTTTTTTTTTTCTTGGGGCGTGAGTTGTTGTTAATGAAATTTGTTTTCTTTCTTTAGAGAGGTTTTAAATTATTGATTATGCTTTAGTTTTTTCTCTCAAGTTATTGCTTGTCCTCTTTTGCTTCGCTTGATGACATTTATTTATTTTCTTGTCCACCAGATGTTCCGTTTCCTCTTGCAAGTAAAATATATTACTCTCAAAGAAGTAATCATTTACGTTCGGCGCTTGGTTATCTTTACTGGGAGGCTGTTGCATCTAGCAAGGAAATATGTAATACGGTGGATCATGAAATGACGAAGGAAAATGTAAAACAATTTGATAATTCTTCTCAGGAGGAGTCGTCCCAAGAACAAACAAATGATATTATTGGAAAGAAGGTATTGATCTATATTATTTTAAATGTTCCCTTTTCTATCTTTTATGTAATGGTTTCTTAATTTTCTGAGTCATATATGTGTAAATCCATGGACTTCCTTGCATAGTCAGCTGTCAGCCTTTTCTCTTTCTTTCTTTCTCCATTCATTGACGATGGTTAATGTTTGACATAGCCTAACATACTGACTTAAAAGGGCGGTCTTTTTGCCGGAATTGAAAGCATGGACACTGATACAAGGCATTATAGAGATATATCTTTGCACATTAATGCATTCCAATGTAATGAATTACATATTTTTAGAATTTAAGACAGACTTATATTCTAGTCCATTCAATTTCAAGCAATTTTAACATTGTAATATAATTTATATTACTTGATGGACTGTACATTTTCTAACAACAAAATACAATTGTTCCACATACTCACTGTCTTTCAGGGAAAACTTAAAAGAAAGTTACATCACGAACATCAGGTATAGTCTTCTATTATGCTAGTTGTGAAATTTTACCTAAGCATCAGCTTGCATCAATTTGTTATCCGGATGATGTAAAACAATTGCTCTTCCTTGGAAAACAGATGGATAGTCATTCCTTAACCTCTGCATTGAAACCTGACAACAATCTGGCCATATTCTCATCTGGGAAATGTCTGCCTGCCGGTGGTGCCTCAAATCAGTTTGTTGTTGGCAGCAGTGTTGCATGGCCACAGATTGCTCCAGTTGAATTGACACAGAAAAAACTATCCACCTAGACGGCTAGTCCTAACTATTTTGAAGATATTTCAGGTACTGCTTGTTGTAGTTTTCAAAATTTTGTCACCCATTAATTGATTTCCTCGTTTTTGTGATAATGTAGTTATTTTAAGTTTGTTTTTGTGATAATGTCAGGACCTAGAACTCTTGATTTGAATTGTGATTCTGAAAAGGTAGGCAGGGGGGCTTCTTTAGTCGGGTGTGAGATCGGTGCATTTCCCACCTCTTTTTTAGGCCTTCCTCCGGGACGTAACCCAAGAAACTTACTTTTGGAAATCTTGTTGTGGACCAGGTGAGAAAAAGATTGGCTCTTGGAGAGGTGGCAGCATGACTCTCATTAGCTCTGTACTTAGTGGAATCCCAATTTTGTGCAACTTCTGAGATGGGAGGCGATGGGAAAGGCGTTAAGTCTTGGTGGGTTAGATCTTGGAAATCTTATGACTCGTAATAGAGCCCTGTTAATAAAATGGATATGGCAGTTCCCTCCTGAGTCAAATTCTATGTGGTATAGGATTATTGTGAGTAAGTATGGTCATCATCCCTTTGAGTGGCTGTCAGGTGGGGTTAAAGGCTCGTTAGGAACCCCTGTAAAGAAATAGCCTCGGAGTTCCCTTTTTCTTAGTTCATTGTGCAGTGGGTAATCGAAAAGAAGCTTATTTCTGGGAAGATGAGAAGTTGTGAGATCGCCCTTCTACTTTTTGTTCCTTGTTTCTATCATTTGTCTTCCATGAGAAATTGTCCTTGTCCTGTGGTTGATGTCTTGTCCTTTTCTGGTGATACAGTCTTTTCAATAATTTTCCAAACGATCACGAGGATGCGAGTGTTTCTTTTTCGGACACAAGAGGATATGAAAGACTGTTATCACTATCTTTCACATTCTCATGATAGTGACATTATAATATTAACTCAATTTAGGAGAGGAAAATGCTTATTATTATTCATGATTTTTCAGGCAAACCATTGTAGACTAGGCAACAGCCAAGCGGAAGTGTCCTTGTTGTATAGAAGTCTTGGTGGCACGTTTTTGTAGGCACAGTGGTATATGTAATTAACCCTAAACTTGAGGTTAGGACCATAAACCTTGTTTTTGATATTGGCAATGAAAATCATTTGAAATTGTTCATTCTATCTCTTTGTATTTAACCTCGTCTGTTCACTGCCAAGTGTAAATATGTCTTTCAGCCACTCCAAATGCGATCATTTTAATTTTTTGTGAAGGCTCTCTCGCCGGTAGATATTTATTAGATGACAGTGTTAGAGCTGAAGGAATTAAAAACATGACTTATTTCTTCTCCTTTCTTCGGAAACTAGACATTTGGTTCGGTTAGGTTAGGTTAGGTTAAAGTTCTTATGTCGAGAATATAACGACTTAAGAGAGTTTGTTAACCTGGAGTTGCTTGGTGCAAAAGGTGTTAGGAATTATGAATCTCCACACAACAGTATTAAGCTCTCATGACTTTGCTTTCGACTTCCCCAAAAGGCCTCATACCAATGAGGATATGAAGATATATCCTTACTTATAAATTCATATCCATGATCATCTTCTTAATTAGCCGATGTAGGACTCCTCACCATCTATCCTCAACAAAAGTCTCTTTTGCATCTGACTTTATCAATTTAGTCTTTGTTAGAGCTCGTAGTTAGCTATGTTACTTTACAAGCCTTCGGTTTGTTTCTTGGAGGTTAACTGAGTAACTTTTTCTATGACCATTGGACTGTTATTAGTCTAAAAGTTATTTTTGGGTGTTTATGTAAGTAGGTCTGGACTGTTATTAGTCTAAAAGTTATTTTTGGGTGTTTATGTAAGTAGGTCGTAGGAATCTTTCTTTTGTAGCCAAGAAAATTGGTCCGTTGGAATATTTTTTACACAAGATAAGGATAATGGCTGCTTAAATATCCTGAGATTTTTTTGGGTGCTTTCATTTTCTAGAATGGCATTTTTTAGTTGGTGCAAATTTAGTGGGTCTATTCAATTAAGATATTATTTTTTATATAAAAGAAAAAAAAAAAAGAAAAAAAAGAGAGAAAATCTACATTCAATGGTGCAAAACTATCGGTCTTATTGTAATAACCTTATTGAATAATTTATGCTATTCGGCTTGATAGTGATTTAGGAAGTTTGAATAATTTATGCTACTCGGCTTGATAGTGATTCAGGAAGTTTTAATCGTTTCGTGAAGAAAATTGTCTTTCCAATTAGTTATT
This sequence comes from Cucurbita pepo subsp. pepo, assembly GCF_002806865.2. Taxonomy (NCBI): domain Eukaryota; kingdom Viridiplantae; phylum Streptophyta; class Magnoliopsida; order Cucurbitales; family Cucurbitaceae; genus Cucurbita; species Cucurbita pepo. Next base: position 1,441,423 of record NC_036645.1, on the reverse strand, counting down.
CGTAAAATTTAGATAATTGTAGCTTTGTAGCTTTTGAGTCTGACTCGTTAAAATATCTAAATATCTGAAGTTTGTAGTAAAAAATATCTAAAGGTTTGAAATTTACAAAAATTAGTTCCATTATTTTAAAGAATTATTGAGGAAAAGAATCAATACCAAACAATTAGTTCCACTAAACTATTTTATATTTGTGTCTATATATATATATATAAATAAATTTTATTTATTTTTTATATAAAAAATATTATCTTAATGGAATGTATTTATGTTTAGATAACAAATCATGATTAACCACAAACTTTATGGTAAGATCTTTTTAGCCACTAAAAACGGTTTTTAATGGAACCTTAAAATTCTTTTAATTTAAGAAAAAAAAAAAGTATTGATTGATTGATTTATTTATTTATTTTTCTTAATAAAAAAGCAGGAATTATTTTTAATTAATATTTGATGACCCTAAAAACAACCTGTAAAAGGATGTAAAAGGATGTTTAGAAGGAATTCCCTGGGCCTATTAAATGGACAAGCCTGTGTCCAAGTGGGCCTTCAAGTGGGCCCATACTAATGGCAGACATAATTGCCATGGGCCCAATGGTTTTAATTATTTTATTTTAAATTTTAAAGTCAAATTATGACTTTATCTTTTCAAAATTAATACTTTTACTCGAATATAAAGTTTTAAACTTTTCCTCAAAGAATATATTTAATGATTTTCTTTTTAAAAAATTCTCAAATTGCGAGGACTCCTAAGTCGCAAAAGACTCGTTTGATTTCCAAAAAATCAGGCCTCTTTATTTACTTTATTTATTTATTTTTTAAAATTATTATATGAGTTTAATAATAAAAGTTCGAGTTTGACTTTTAGTCAACGACATATGCTTGAATTATTTTTTTTTAGTTATTTAGCAAACTTAAAAAAACTTTAGGTTTATTTTAATTTTTAATTTTTTTTAATAATATTTACTCTACCCAAAATATTATTTTATAAAGTTAAAAACAGCATAATTATCACATTTAGAATAATATAAATTTGAGAAGATAATAAAAGGATGATTAGCATAAAATGAATGGGGCATGTGGTGGGAGCTGGTTGATCCTTACCTACTAGCAAAAACCATGTGGTAGCAGTCTTGATTGACACGGGTTCTTTTAGTATGTTTTATCCAAATTCACATGTTTTTTAGAAAAAATTTGGGAAGTCACCTTACATATGATTGTTCGATTAATTTTTATGATTGTTCGGTTAATTTTTTAGTAATAACTTTTAATTAATTTAAGTCTTTCTAATGATACTTGCATTAGGAATGTTCATATGATTTGATAACTCGATCAACCCGTACTATCCAACTTAAACCATAAAAGTTAAGTTAGATTAGATTTTTTTTGGGTTGAGTTAAATTTTTGAAAAATTGAAAAAATTCAATTTGAGTTAGGTTGTGAAATATATTCGGGGTTGTTCGGGCCATCGGCCCAATCAACCTACTCTAATTTACGTATTCGCAAGATTTCTCTCATTCAAATATAGTTTCAGTTTATTCATGCTTGAGTGTTATATCTTAATCGGCTTACTAAGAGATATTTTGAAAACGGCTTACTAAGAGATATTTTGAAAAATTGTACCATATGTTATTTAAAAAGTAAATAATTTATTTTTGGATAAGATTATATTTCCAAACAAAATTAAACAACTGATACATTAGATGAATATGACTCTCCGCAATGGTATAAATATTGTCCACTTTGAGCGTAAGTTCTCGTGGCTTTGCTTTGGGTTTTCCGAAAAGGACTCATACCAATAGAGAGAGTATTTTTTGATTATAAATTCATGATCATTCTCTAAATTAGTCGTTGTTAGATTTTCCTCCAGCATGATTAGCGTTAATTAATCATGCTGGCAAGTTGCTAAGTTATTGGAACACTAAAAAGGAAATAGAAGATAAAATTGATGGTATTGTCATGTCATCTCCGTTAAGTAATCCAGCATTATTAATTTATTAAAATATAATTTTAAAATAAATATTGTTAAATATACGGTAATACCTCAAGTTGGTCGGAGAGGAGAACTAAACACTCCTTAACAGACACGTTTTAAAACCTCAAGCGGAAGCCCGAAAGAGAAAGCTGGAAGAGGACAACCGTTGCTAGCGGTGGACTCGGGCCTTTAAGGTATATATTTTGATTTTTTTATTTTATTATGAAAATCAACAAATTCATAAAAAAAAAAAATATTTAAATTAATAAGTAATTATTTTACCATTATTTATTTAAAATTTAAAATGATAAAATTATTTATTAATTAAATTATAGAAAAAGTAGGTATAAATTAATTTTGGGCTCTTTGAAGGACCAAATTGCAATTTTGAAGAATTTATTTTAATTTATTGAAGAGTTAAATAATGTGAAAGAGTAGAAGAAAGCAAAGGTCTGGAATTTTTCAGAGGCAATTAGGCTTTTCAGTAGACATCACAATCCTCTACTCGATTCTTACCTTCTACAAACCAACACTGTTCTTCTCTTTCTCTTCCAAATCCCAATCCTTTCCACTTTTGAATTCTTCCGGGAAATTTCTTCAATTTTCTCGCCAAGATTCCTTTCGTTTTCCCCAACTTCTTCACTCTCTCCTTCGATTCTGGCTTCTCTTCGTTCACAAAGGCTTTGTATGAGAAGGACTGTTGCCATACAATTCGGTTTCCATGTCTTTGAAGAGCATAATTCAGGAAATGAGATCCAGGTCCCGCCGTGTGGTGCAGGATGGATCGACGGCCGAAGTCGGTGATGGTTTGGCGCAGAGCTGTTGGGTTCACATGCCTCAGGAGTTGCTGAGAGAGGTTTTGATTAGAATCGAGAGCTCTGAGAATGCTTGGCCTCCGCGGAAGAGCGTCGTGGCTTGCGCTGGAGTTTGCCGGAGCTGGAGACGGATTACTAAGGAGATTGTTAAAACTCCCGAGGTTTCTGGCACATTGACGTTTCCTATCTCCGTCAAGCAGGTTTGGGATCTCAAACTCGTTTTAATTTTCTGATTCTTTTTGCGTCGCTTTGAATTTGATGTTCTAAATGTAATTCGCGACTCCGTTTGGTTTTTGTTCCTGTGTTTTAATCGAATTATCGAACCAAGCCTCTCCATACTACTGTGTGTTCTCTGTTCCTAAAATTCAGCGGGCGAACTTGTTAATGCTGGCGTATTTTTCGCTTAGGGTGCTGATTCATGATTGTCCATTATTAGCAATCGTCATGTATGGTTTTCCTTTTCTAGATTCACATATCCTGTTATCCTGTTTATCTTTCCCTGTAGAGCATATTTCTGGAGTGTATTCTAGGTTAACTTATTCTCAAAACTAGAAACGAATCTTCCTGTTCAAGATCTGGGATTAAGATGAACAGATTTAGTTTATAATTCCTTTCTTGTATTGGTATTTATCGTGTTTATCTTTTGGGATAAAGAAATCTGCGTGCATATTTTTATCAAATTTCTATATTAATTCGTTCGTTATTGCTATAGAAAGCATGACTTTGTTCTAAAATTAGCTTATGGAGAAAACACGAGTTTAGGAAAATTCAACTCGTGTATGAATTGAGTCTCTGATTTGGTGGTGGTTGTGGTGTTTGCAACATCTCACATACATTTCCAGTTTCTCAAATTTGTCGTTTATCATGTGGAATTCTTTCTAAGAGACATGAAATTGGCAACAAAAGTTATCGCTACCTTTTTAGGGGCCACGTTTAGCAGCAATGCTTTAGGTCCACTCTAATTATTGGCTTCTACTTTATGAGAGTGCTGCGCACTATTTCCTTCACATATGTATGTATAAATATAGGGATAACTTGTTGAGTGTTATATAAGTTTTTCCATTATTGCAGTTCCAGTTTCTGGTGAAATCAATTAATTGGATTAACTATTTGAACTACTTGTTTTTCCTTTCTGGGTTTTCTTATATACACATGCATACATTCATATATATATGCATTTGCTTAAACATGCTTATATTTATTGGTTTATTTATTTTGAAATGATAGTTTGTCTAGAACTGATTAGAGAAAATTATTTATTTACTTTTTGAAATTTTATTAGATTTGAAGTTTCTACGACACCACATTCCTTCTTATCTTTGTATTTTTTTTCAAAAAATTTATTATTATTATTTTTGCTTGGCAGCCTGGTCCAAGGGATTTGCTTCTTCATTGTTTCATAAAACGGAATCGATCCGCACAAACTTATTGCCTTTATCTTAGTTTGACGAGTGGTAAGCTTCCATACCTAAAGCAAGTTGCTTGACACTTTCCTTCCTTCCTTATTCTATTGGGTGTTTATTGGATTAATTGTAAGATTGTTTTTAGGAGTTCATTAGTCAGTTGTGAGAATATTTGCTAAAACCACCGCAACTAAATCGTGTGAAAGTTCTCTATTTATAATCATTTAGAGAATCAAATAAATTATAAATGATATAGAAAGAACAATAAATGGAAAGAGCAATAAATGGGTACAAGATATTTGTAAGGTCAAATATGATACCTATGGTAAGCTGTAATGGAGGACTAAATATCCTTAATAAGATGCTTTAACTCTTAGCTGGGGGCTTTTTTTTTTTGTATCTTTCAAGGGTATTGACCTCCTTTTTAGATTTTATAGCGTATATAGTTATGTTTTATGGGGGAAAGGGGATGGGGGCACATAGAAAGTGACTCATTTTTGGCCTTTGGTTTTGGCGACAGCACTTGCTGACGATGGAAAGTTTCTTCTTGCTGCCCGGAAGTGTCGACGGGCCACCTGCACTGATTATATAATATCACTGCATGCTGATGACATGTCCAAGGCAAGTGGCACCTTTATTGGAAAATTAAGGTAGGGCTCCAGGAAGCGTTTGATGTTGACTGTACGATTATTTATTTATTTTTGTATTAACTCAAATATTAATTAATTTTTCTTTCAAAGATCTAACTTTTTAGGAACCAAGTTCACAATCGTTGATGGACAGCCACCTCATGCGGGAGCCAAGATCTCAAGAAGTCGCTCCTCTAGGCTTGTAGGCCTGAAACAAGTGTCACCTAGAGTTCCTGCCGGCAACTACCCTGTGGCTCACATCTCATATGAGTTAAATGTCTTGGGTTCAAGGTACATATGAGTTAAATGTCTTGGGTTCAAGGTACATATGAATAGACTTGAGTCTTTCTTTGTGAATCGTGCTGTTCATCCAGAAAACGATCTGTTATCAAGATGTATTACTCGCATAATTAAAATAAACCCCTCCAATAAAAGGTTGTTTGTCATTGTATATGTAATACTTTGTGCTGAATGAGCTAGATACGCACTAATCTGCTTTTGCCTTGTTTCTGTATTAACCAGATACTGTTAGAGCTTTTTTATTCCTGTGTGTTGCTTTAGAGAGGCTAATATGGAGTATGTCATCATCAGGGGTCCAAGAAGAATGCATTGCGTCATGGATGCTATTCCTGCCTCTGCTATTGAACCAGGAGGGGTGGCTCCAATACAGACCGAATTCTCCTCAAGCCGTATAGACTTTCTTCCATCGATGAGATTTTCCTGGTCGAAATCGAATGAACCAAATCACACCGACGATCAATCATCGGGATCTTCATCCAATCAGAAAGATGGACTTCTGGTGCTCAGAAACAAGGCTCCGCGGTGGCACGAACAGCTCCAATGTTGGTGTTTGAACTTTCACGGACGAGTGACAATTGCTTCAGTGAAAAACTTTCAGTTAGTAGCTTCACCTGAAAATGGACCTGCCGGACCTGAACATGAGAAGATCATCCTTCAATTTGGAAAAGTAGGAAAGGATATATTTACAATGGACTACAGGTATCCAATCTCAGCGTTTCAGGCCTTCGCCATCTGCCTCAGCAGCTTTGACACAAAGATCGCTTGTGAATGACACATCTCCGAGCAGGTTCTACACGTTTAAATTTTGAGCTCGTTTAATAAAATCCTATACACTTTATCCTTTTGGGACATTTGATGGTCATTATTCTGATTTCTTGGTTAACTTCTACAATAGGACCAAGTTAGTGAAGGCAGTGGGATTTTCTCTCAACAACAAGAACTATTGAACGGGTTCCAGCAATTAGCGTGTATCATAAAAGACCCTTAAATCGAAAATGGGGGCTTAAATGGAAGCCAGACTTTGAATTTCAGAGCTCATTCTCCAATTTTTGGTAACCTTTTGTGTCCTTATCCACAGTACACATTGAATATTTACTGTCTTTGATGTAAATATGAACTCTTTTGTATGATCTGATGCACCAAAAAAAGAAAAAAAAAGAAAAAAAGGAAGGGCTCCATTCCTTGACAATAATTGGTATAACTTTATAGGTGCTTGATATTTATCTTTCATTTTGTGTTTGTCTTTGACGATCTGTTACTTCATCGGAATCTTCGTCGATGACGTCCACCCACACTCCCTTTGTTAGTGAATGGGCCGATGGCTGAGGGATCGCCAATTGTGATGCAGATTTTGAGGTACGCTATTTTTTTGTTCTATGGTTTCAGATAATTAAACGTTACAGATGGAGGAAATATGTGGACCCCAAAGATCATTACCAAAATTATGAAATTAATTGGTTAAATTATATGTTTTGTGTTCATTTATTTCATCTTTGAATTTTAATATTCAAATATTTTTAAAATTGTTCTAAATGTATATTTTAATGAATAGTAAAGACTCGTGACTAGTTATAGAGGTCCTTTGGTAGAGGAAATAGTGTTATTCTTTGGTTTTATGATCGTTTATTTGGTTGGATTCGGAGATTTTAGTGTTAATGTTTATTTTTTACCATTATTATTAGTGTTAATGTTTATTTTTTACCATTATTATTTTGAGAGAGTATATATCTTAATTAAATTAAGGTTAAGATCGGAGTATATATCATTAAGGTTACAGATCGGAGTATATAGAGCATAACTCCACTCCACATTGTTGTACTTTTAACCGATTTAAAGCATAACTCCCAACTTCAACGTATCGACTATGAGGATGTATAGGAGCTATTAGAAACAGAGATTTCATTGAATTTGGAAATCCTCCAGATCCCATGAAGCAAATGAATTCAAAGGATCATTGAAGGGTTTCCAAAGACAAATTTTATTGATATTTTCAATAAGCTAATATAGTTTAGTAGGACTTTGAAATATACAAACCAGCGAAGCATCTGATCTTACAAGAATATAGAAAACTGAAAATTTTAAAAATGAGAAATGATATACTCTACCATTCCGAAGAATTCAATCGAATTTCCCAGGCTTGACCTTACAGATGCTGGATTAAGATCTCTTCGAGGAGCTATCTGAAGCTCATCCGAGATCGTCGATAACGTTTTCGTGTATTAGATACGAGCAGAATTTTTATCCTTATTCAAGTCCTTGGATGATGATCTTGATGAATGACCTGCGGTGTGTTTTCTCCTTCTTGGAGGAGCACCAACGGCACCTGGGTCCATCAAGGGACCAGACCATGTTTGGATGCTTGCTTTTGGATACGAGAAATTCATGGTGCTAAATGGAACGTCGGGAGGATCATAGATCGGATCGACGTGATGCGAAGATCCCAGTTGGTAGCCAATCGCTCCGTCTTGATGTGGAGGAGGAAACTTTTCACTCTTGCTCTTCGCATTTGCGTGTGTTATGAGACGTCGTCTCTGTAGAGAGCATCGATGAAAATCAAATCACCAATCATATGAATTGAGCGTAAAATAGAAAGAAATCGAGTAAGGCGTACATACATCGAGATTGGCTTGAAGCTCAGCATTGGCTTCTGGAGCAGGAATTGCCCGAACAGCTCGATCACGTGCCCGTGTTCTCTTCACTCCATCTGCATTGCTTCTGCCAACAGCTCTTAGCCTGCACTCACACAGCTCAATCAAAGTCAGAAAAAATGTAAATTCATTTTATCCACTGTTTATCCTAATAACGAACAAGACGTTGGGTCTTAATCGGTCATCGACCTTCTAGCTTCTTCGTCCCGTAGTTTTGCATCCATTTCCTTGCTTGGAGGATACTTAGGAAGACTGGAAGGCTCACAAGCATATGGCTTTGTAGTGAAAAACTGCAAAAACAGAACAAAGTTCACAAAAATGTCTATGAACAAGAGAAATAAAGCAAGAACTACAAAAAAAAAAAAAAAAAAAAAANCTGCTATAATCAGCTTCCGAGGTTACTAAAACGACACGTGCTTTCTCTTCTCCTTCTCGGGGGGAGTAAATATGTGTCGATGAATGATAGGGTAAAAAACAATACTCCGTGGCATGCGCCGTAGATCTAATGGGTGAAAACTACTAGCCATGGAGCAAGATGATTCCTATGATGAAGAGAGACCTACTTAACGTATTTTCCGAACTGTTCTAAGTTTCTAAGAATCGATCATATCGTTATTTAATACCTACGATGCAGAGATTCAGTAGACAGCTCATCGGATAGTTTAAAAAACGATACGATGTGTATGCAACAGCATAATGTATAAACTCACTTCACTATGTAAAGCAGCCGTGGCAGTTAGGCGTTCAGCGGGGTCGATGGCGAGAAGCGTCTCGATTAGTGGCAGAGATGACGGCGGGAAGTCTTTAAACGTCTCTGCTATGCATCTCTTGTATGAATGTTGAGGCTTGAATATGGTTGCATGAGGCAATCTCGACTTTTTCCAGTATTCTTCTGTAGGAGAGCCACATAACTTGAATATCTTATGCAGCTGCTCAACCTGGGAGATCAAATATGGTCACAATCATGACAAAAGTGACAAAAGCCTAAGAAACATGAACTTATTTACAAGAAGATCAAACGGCATTCGATGAACTGAAGACGGAACGAAAGATGGATTGCTAACGAGCTTTACCTCGGTGCGACCGGGCATGATAGGCTTTCCAGCTAACAGCTCGGCTAAAATGCAGCCAGCACTCCAGAGGTCTACACCAACGCCATAATCAGTAGCTCCAAGAAGAAGTTCAGGAGGTCGATACCATAGCGTAACCACCCTACTTGTCATTGGATGCTTGTGGTTAGGATCAAAGACAGACGCCAATCCGAAATCAGCTATCCTAAGGATCCCATCGTTATCGATCAGAAGATTCGATCCCTTTATATCACGATGCAGCACGTGACGGTTGTGACAATGTTCAAGCCCTGATAACAATTGGTTCATGTAACATTTAACCTGCTAAGTCCATTTGAAGAATTAGAGCTAAATACAGCATCCATTAACGAATCAGATCTCACAGATAGCAAAGAACTTCGTCGAGTAGCTTCGCACCTGCGATTCCGTAAACTTGATCCCGGGGCTCGCAGCAAGTCCAGCCAGATCGTGTTCCATGTATTCAAATACAAGATATAAACTACACGACATTCGGGACGTCACCAAACCTTCGAGTTTAACAACATTTGGATGATCCAAACGCCGCAGAATGAGAATTTCCCGGGCCATAAACTTGACGCTCTCGGGCTCCAAATTGTCGAAACGAACCTTCTTCAGAGCCACAATCTTCCCTGTCAATGAGTCTCTGGCTTTGTACACATTACTATACGTCCCTTGCCCAATCTGATCAACAACAACATTTACAAATTTGGGAATTCTGGTTTTGTTCATATAAGGAAAACAAAACTCGAACAGAACTGAAGCATAACTGAATCATGGCGATAAGAACATAAATGGAAACAGCCATTAAATTCCTTCTTCAACTCCAAACATAAACTCTGAACAATCGAACTTAGAACAAAAGGAAACTGTTGATGAGAGAAAGAGAAATCATACTTTATCAAGCTTCTCGAAACTGTCAGCACGGCGAGGAATCCATCCATTGATAGCTTCACCGGCGACGGCGGAGAGCCAAGACGGCCAACCAGCGGCGACTTGCTCGCCATGCTTCGGCGGATTACTCAATCTCGGATTCGGCCTCGACGATCGCCGCCTCGGCCTCGAACCTCTATCATCATCAACCTCGTTCCTACTTCCGCCATTGCGAACATTAGCGGCAGCATCAGCTCGAATCTCAGGAACCTCCGCCTTGGCAGAAGCCCTAATTTCGTCATCGGCGTTCGGTCTCTGAACGGGCTTCGCAGAAACCTCTCGGCCAAAAACGCAGCCCATTAAGAACAAAGGGAATCGGAAAACTCATTGAATCATTCCCCCATCACATTCCAGCAAGTTGGAATCAGAAGACAGCGAAATTAAGGAAAAACAGAAACCCTAATGATAAATTCGCGATGGAAATGGGGAATGTGGGAGAAAACGGAAGTATGAAAGTGAATTAATATAAGGAGAAAGATTTTGGAGAGACAAAAGTAATGGAAAGCAATGATTTGGAGTCGGCCACAAATGGAGGCACAGTCAAATTCTTTTAAAACAAATCACAGCTTCATAAACACACCTTTTCAGCCCATACATACATACATACATACATACATACATACATACATCCATACATCCATACATAAACACCTCCATTTTACTGTTAACAAATACCAAAAAAAGCTCAAGAACTTCTGCTATTTTCAATCACACTCAGTCCACACTGAACTGACTGAGGAAGAAGATGGGTTTTCATTTTTTTTTTTTGGAATTAGGGATTAAAAAAAAAAAAAAAAAAATATATATATATATATATATATATATATATTGGAAGAGAGAGAGAGAGAGAGATTTTGAATTACTTTCTCTCTCCTCTTTCGTTTTTATTTTATATTTATTTTTTAATTGTTTATCCAATGAGTACAAGCTGAGTGTTTATTGTACGGACACGTGGCAGCGGGGGATTGGGTGAGAGTGCTCGTAGGAGTGAGGAAACATACTGATTTGATTCGGAGGATCTATCCTCATGGCCTTGCTGACTTGGCAAACTCTGCTACAAATATCCACATTTTTTTTTATTTTTTTTTATTTTTTATTTATTTCCATTTTTCAACTTTTTTTTTTTTATTTTCTAAAAAAAAAAAAATCCAAATCTATATTATTTTCTATTCCAACTCCGACCTCAATAGATGATTCTTCGCCCTTGCAATTGTTGAACTAAAAAAATTTGACTACTCGAACATAGCTCCATTAAATTCCCGCTAATTTTAAGTTAAAAAGACAACATAAAAAACATTTAATTTATCCCTCTAAATTTTAAAATAAAACAAATTATGTATATATACACGTGATCTGTGGAATTTCTTCACTTTGACATTCAAAGCACGGACAGAAATTACATGGCAATCGCAATTTATATGTTGACTTTTACTTTGTAAGAATATATGTAATCAAATTCACAGCAAAGGGAGAAGAAGCTTAGTTAAAAGGTTGGTGAGCCTACATTGACAATCAACGAAGTTACTCGAAAAGAAGACGAAATGTGATTACAACATAATTTGCTTTCGACTTCATTAACTAGCTAATACCGAAATGAAAGATGAAGTAAAAGCAGTTGTTTTTCGGGGTCGTTTGAGTAAGGTTTAATTTAACTGAACCTTGTGTTGAAAAAATCGAGGCCTGTGTCGTCGTTTTCAACGGTTGAAGATAGGGAAGAGTTGAAGGCAAGAGAAGTAGAGGGTGGGTTAGGTAGAATGTCACTCCTTATGGATTTTGCTTGTTCCATGAGAGGCTGTGCTGTGCCAATAGCCTAACAAAGCAGAGTAGATGCTAAACAGGTCAACTAAACATGGTTTGTATCAATTCAAGCTCACCGCTAGCAGATATTGTCCATTTTGGCTCGTATCATCGTTAGCCTCATGGTTTTAAAACGTGTCTACTAGGGAGAGGTTTCCACGCCCTTATAAGAAATGCTTCATTCCCCTCTCCAATCAATGTGGAATCTCTCCATCTCATATTCGGAAGCCCGAAGTGAGTTGAGAGGTCACTGTTGTTGAACGAGGGAGGGATTTTGTACTTAGAATCCAACAGTGGCAAGTTTTGATTCCAAGGTATTCTCTCATATCAGTTCTGTTCGTATAGTTATCATAGGAATAACGGGTATCATCGATCGATTTGGGGTTGACTATTTTCTAAGAAATCACGGAAAACTGACTCCCCTCAAGACCAAACCGACTTCCCGATCAAAATAGACTGAATGGACTAAACCAACAAATCCAAGTGATCAAGAGGGTCCAACAGATCGAGTCTAGTTTGATTTTGTTCGACTGGACCGGCTCGTATTTTCATCCCTAGAAAGATCGATACATTACTGCTATGATCGTATTATCAGGCAAGGAGAAAGCTTGAAGAAGTCTAAATGTCAAAAGCTCTAGAGAAAGCTTCGGTTTGACTGTAGTTTTAGACCTTTTATCACGGTTCCTTTCAATGGATTCTTGTCTCTAAAAAAACATAAGTTTGTGTTCTATTTACATTGTTCATCACCATGGAGATACTTATGGCTACAGTTCGGACTCAATGATTGGAGCGGCTACACAGTTGCTCACTGCTAGCACATATTATCCTCTTTGAGCTTTCCATTTGAACTTCCCCTCAAAGCTTTAAAACGCGTCTGCTAGGGAGAGGTTTCCACATCCTTATAAATAATGCTTTGTTCCCCTCTCCAACCGATGTGGGATCTCACAATCCACCTCCTTCGAGGCCCAGTGTCCTCGCTAACACTCATTCCCCTCTCCAATCGATGTGGGACACCCAATTCACCCCCTTTTGGGGCTTAGCGTCTTCAGTGGCACACCATCTGGTGTGCCTCATCACTGGCACATAACCCAATGTTTGGCTCTGATACCATTTGTAATAGCTCAAGTCCACCGCTAGCAAACATTTCCTCTTTGGGCTTTCACTGGCACAAAACGCGTATGTTAGGGAGAGGTTTCTACACTCTTATAAATAATGTTTCGTTCCTCTCTAACCGATGTGGGATCTCGGCCAATTCTAGAATAGATTTCAGATTCTTGAAGAATAATCAACTCTCAAATGAAAACATAATAGAACACTTGAAGCAACAATTAATTGAGTAAGAAGATACCAAAAATAAATGACTGCCTATCATTGACACAGCATGCTCAGCAGAAGAATCATTATGGATCATAAAAGTATGGCACAATTCATTACATAATGATATTGTTTTGAAGAGTAATGGTGACAATTTACAACCCTACAGATATTGATGTTACGTGAAAAAAAAAAAAAAAAAAAACTTCATGGAAACTCAGAAAGTAGTAAGGATTCAGATAAGGAAACGCGCACCTTCTTCACGTGCACCGTCCATCACGAACTGGCAAGTCCAACGAGCTGTTGCTTGGTAGAAAGTATCAAAAAATCGTCTGTTCGCCTCATTCTTGACCGGCCATCCCTTCCCTGAGGACCCTTTCAAAGAAGTCTTCCAATGTGTCCTTCCCATAACTTGGTGTTTTTTTTCTGCACTATACTCTCCTGTCACAGGATTTAAGATCAACCTACTTTCAGCTGCATAGTATCTTCCAATTTTCCCGTACTCAGCGGCATCTTCCATGGCGGGGACGAACTTGACAAGGAAGTCGAGAATTCCAATGGCGAAATCCATAATCCCAATCGGTAGTTTCAAGAAGTTTGGTTCTTTCCCCAACAGCCTAAACAAGATCTCGCCTTGTTCTAACGGAGTCAACGCCTTCCCGGGGCCACCAACAGGCAAACCCTGATTGATTTAATCGTCACACAACACACAATCTGCGATAAACGAAGCCAAATCCTGCTCGCTGATCGGCTTGCAGGCACACAACTTACCATCACCAAACATCACATATGGCTTGCCACACTTCACCAACTCAACTTGACCTCCTAAGCTCTTGAAAAAAGCAGTAGGCCTCACAATGCTGTATGTAAACCACTGTCTTCTTTAGCTGCTTCCATAAGTTCAGCCTCAAATTTGAGCTTAGCACGCTGGAATTCAAGGAGGGGCACGATTTCTTCCAGCCACTAAACTGTTCTTCGTGGCCTCATAATCGATCTTCCAAGAATCCTTTACGCCGCCAGTTCGGCTAGCAAGGCAAGAAACAAGAACATCAATAGGAACATCCAAATCCCCTACAGATTTCTCCAAAACATCCAAATGGGTCACTTCAGAAAAGCAAATATTAGCTCCTTTCAACTACTAGCTGCTTCTTCCTTACTATTTCTACCTCTAATCCACTATTCTCTCTAGCAATGGAAATGACATTAGACCCTCACTAACCAGCTCCTTAACCACAAAATTCCCAATATACCCAGTAGAACCCAGCACCAAAATGTTAACATCTTTAGGGTCTTTGGCCCTAAACGAAGATTGAATCGATTTAACAATGGGGTTTCGTCTTTCCCTACTGGATTTGGGGGTTTCTGATAAACGTAAACAAGAAGATCGAAAAGAGAGAGAGAATGAACTCACCGGAATCTGATAGACAAATTGAGAACAGAAACGAGTTGAGTCGCTTCTATTCACCGGCGAAAGAAGGTTGAAACCGCCGCCGGCGGCGGAGGAGCAAAGGGACATTGTTTTGAAGGTTGAACCGCCGGTGGAAATGGCTGTGGGCTGAAGCTTTTGGAAGTGAAAGAGAAAAAAAAAACGCGCGCTGAAAATGTGAGGTCGGAAATTTAGGAGTTGCATTTTCATAATGCGTGTGAATTGTTTGTTTTGAGATTTTGGCTATAAATGTTAATAAATCTTACTGATTTTGTTGCCTATCACTTACTTAGGAGTGGCACCTCTCTTTTTATAGGCTTAGATTAGATGCGATAAAAGCAAATTTGAGTCTATGAAAGCGTTCATACTTTTACAACCCATTAATGCATGGACGGAGTCCCGTTTACTTTTAACTCAATTCTTAAACGCACTACATTGTTAATCCATACGTTTAAAGTTATATCATTGATTTGTCGATATTGAGATGAAAATAAAGATCCGTCCAAAATAGTACTTTTTTTGTAAGTAAAAAACCTAAAGTAGACGTTTAAAAGCTTTTAAAAAAATAAATTTAAATGTTTGAACAAAGTAAATCAAGCGTGAAAATTCAAGTGTTTAAAGATGAAATAACACCTACCATATACACTCTTTTGGAAGTAATTTTGCAGCATTTATAGACCATACCAATTTTATTTTGTTGGGTGCCTACTTTTTTCACCCATTGCTCGATATAGAAAATGATATCAATTTTATCGAGTTGTACGAGGCTGTGACCTAATTCAGTAAGATATCAAGGTTGTCTATCCTTGGGGTTAATAGAGGGGTGGTGAGAGCATCTGATACATTCTTCATCAATATTGAGAAAACTCATGCAAGAACTGAATACAACTCAAATATCAAGATGAAGCATACTATGGTATGCGCTTCTGATTTACAACCATTTTCCTGGAGCTCTTGAAGTATGTATCAAAAGGAAGCTGCAATAGCTAATGCACCAAACCAACATATTCAAAAATAACACCAACAAAAACCTACTTATTTGAAGACAAATCAAGTTTCTTGACAGATGTTTGATGCTTTAGAATTAAAAGTTTAGGACGACCTTGATCGAATGGAATCTGTCTATAGGTTGTACTACTATGTCCTCGAGTTCAAAGAATAAAAGGTTTAGGAAGACGTTTGTTTCGAAACCAAATGTCGATTTTGAAAGTCCAAAAAGATAGGTTCTAGACACCTGAAAATAAAGGATGTATATTTGGTAGATAGAAATAAGAGATACTAGTATAATGTATGTAGAAATGGTGAAAGCCCAAGTATAATCGGATAGTGATAAATGAAGGGATTGTAAAATCCAATACATTGACCCAAACGCCTTTGATAATTCACACAATACACTAAATATTGATGTGCATACGTTGGTGAATGACAACTTATCAATCAAATCTGAATGGCAGATACATACTTTACATATTTATATCTACATGAATTTACAAGCAAGTATTTGATATACATGAACAACTAGTAGCACACAAGTCATTGCAGTTGCAGAATGCTTATAGAGATGCTACGGGTGTTTTTGTGTGCTTTGTTGAGATCAGTGACTGTCAAAGGGATCACTTACAGAAACTTGAACCCGGAGCACCTCATGAACAGGACCTCGGCTAAGCACCCCAAGAACGTCTTCCCCTTCTGCCGTTAACAGTTCTGCCAGAGAGACTCGACGAGTATGTTGTTCGTCTCTCATGCGGAAGCCATAAAACCATCTTCCTAGCTTCCACCATTTCACACATACATGTTTCTCTGAGATCTTGCATCTTTGAAGTGCTTCCATGACTCGATAGGCCTGCCAGGAATCGAAGTCAAATCAACAACTTCAGAGTTCAGATACATGATACGCAAAATAAGCTGGAATCATAATAATGATCCTATACAATTTGAATGCCGAAACAGTCTTTCATCTATACAAATTTTGTTTTATCACTCAAAACATTTTCTAACCACTAAGTTCTTTGGCCATGAAATCATAAGCTAGAATCTTGTCTACTTAAGACTCTAAGCTTTTAATCTTGTCCTATCTTGCTTTAGTCCTTAAACTTAGCATAAAGAATCAGTGATTAAAGCTTTACAAAGTATTTAACAAAAACCCAACATCGAAGTCTTTAATTTACTTATTTGACAAGAAAATGTCCATGTAAACAACAGTTTGAAACTATGTATATTAGGACAGTGTCAAATTTCCCAAATATATTTGGAGTTCTGAACAAATGGCTACAGAGGAAACAATAGCTGAGACTAAAAATGAATTTTTGTGCAAAGTTCAGGACGAAAATAGAGCCTTCGAAGATTTAAGGGGGTCAAAATGGAATAAGTATAAAAGTTCACAACCAAAATACATTATAAACCTACAAATGATTGAACAAAAATGGTAAAAAGCAGCAGACGTACAGGGATTTCAAGCAAATTTGTGCAGTAGTGTAAGCCAACCAAGTTCAGCAGCCCGTTAAGTTGAGGTTTGAAAAGCACCATTTGAACATCTATAAAACTAAGCTTCAAATCCCGCAAGCCGAGTATTGTCCTGAGATAGTCTCCACCCTCAATCGGTGTCGAAGGAGGGCATTGTTCTATAAACTTGACTGCTGCTTGGGCTCTTCCCAATATCTCAATATGCCTCAGGATGTAAAAGCTTTTCCATCCCTGGAAGACGTTTCATTTTGTTCGTTCACAAACATAATTATAACAATGAATTCAACAACAGACTCAAGATCAACATCCAACTTAAGACCACTCAAGATAAATATCCAATGTATGTTCAAATCATTACATACAGGGATGAAGAAAATTCGAAAGGGCTCATTCAACTATTGAACAACATTTTTTTCAAATCTCTTCATTGCTTTCAAGAAACTAAGAAATACACGTAAATTCACGAATGAGACACTTAACACATCATAGGATGATCATAAGGCCAATGAAATAACATGAAGATGACTTCAAGTGATGGTGAAATAACTAAGATATATCCGCCGTATGTTTCACTAAATAATCAACCATTTCAGATAGAGACAGCTACATTTGAATTACGAAGCAGAAAGAACAAAATAACAACCTTTCAAATCTCTCAATTGATTTCAAGAATCCTAAATATAGCAACCATGTAAATGGATAATCCAATATGGTAAATAATTAACCGAGGACCAAAAAAAAAAAAAGAGATTAAGATATGAAAAGAGCACCATGGAGATGGGGAATTTTGCGGGAGTTGACGAAGAAGAACCAGTAGATGAAGAAGCATAGATATAAGGCCATCTTTCTCTTGCAAGAGACTCCCACAAACAATCGGAATCGAAAAGTTCCCGACATAACCGCGAGCAACAGCCCAAAGCACAAATGTCCGATGCCTTCATCACAGCCCAAAATCCACAGAGAAAAATCGATTAATCCCAAAGAACCTTCAAGTAAAATAAGAAGATCAGAATGATACAAAAATCCGCTTGAACCTGAAGAGAAGAAGCAATTTTCAGGGCAACATCAAGTGGAAGATGGAGCAACCCCATTTTCGATTACTCTCAATTTTCTTCTTTCTCCGCTCAAAATTATCAATCGAAATTTAACCTGGAGAATCCTCGAACGATCAGCAACGATCGATTTCATGGGAAGAAAGAAAATGAAGAAGGAAAACCACCGATTGTACTGAATCCCTAACCGAGCTTGCTTCCCAACGGAGTATGCTGAAGTTGAGGACTCGTGGAGAATGGCTTTGACGATGGAACACACGTGGAAGTTCTTGCACGCATTATTTTTCACAAGTAATTTATTTTTTAAATAATTATTTTTCTCAAGTTAAATATTATTTAAATCTCTAAATTTGTGCCTAATCGAAATTAATCAATTAATTTGTAAAACTTAAATTTCGAATTTCCACGTCAGCTACTAATGAACCTCTGTTTATAATTAAAAACATTGGTGTGAGGCGTTTTGGGGAGCACACACCAACGTCATAATAGCTTATGCTCAAAATGGACAATATTATACAATTGTAGAGAGTCGTGTTCATCTAACATGGTATCAGAGTCATGCTCCAACTTAGTCATGTCAATAGAATCCTCAAATGTCGAACAAAGGACTCCAAAAGAAAAGAAGTCGAGCGGAGTGGGCATAATAAAAAATGACTAAGACTCCAAAAAAAAAAAGAAATCGAGCCTCGATTAAGGGGAGACATACTTTGTTCGAGGGGAGGTGTTGGATGAAAGTTCCACATCGGCTAATTTAGGGAATGATCATAGGTTTATAATTAAGGAATACTGTCTCCATTTGTGCTAGATCTTTTTGGAGTGAGAGTTATACTCAAAGTGGACAATATCATGCTATTGTGGAAAGTCGTGTTCATCTAGCACTTAACTTAACACTGGGACACTTTTAAAAGTTAATTTAATTTTTTTTTTTTTTGGTAAATTATTTATAGTTTTTTTTCTCCAAATTTAGTAATTATTCATTTATCCAAAAAAAAAAAATAATAATAATAATAATAACAATAAAATTTATGGGTATTTGTTTACATAGTTTTTCATTAAATTATTAGTTGGCCGCCAATTTAATGCATTTTTATATCTGCAGCCAAGCAAAATACAAATGGAGTACTCCAACCCAACATTAATGCTAAAGGCCTGTTTGGCAACGAGGTTAAGCAACTCTTTATCTTATTCTTCTTTTTCTTTTCTTTTAAATTAATTTTGATTAATTTTTTTTAAGTTTATTCATACTATTAATTTTTTTTGTTAAATTCTTTTATTACTTCATAATTTTAGAAATATACTTACATGGTAACTTTTGTCACATTAAAATTATTATTATTTAACTAATTTCAATAATAATAAAAAATTACAAGTAGGGACCAATTTTAAGATTTATTAAAAATATATTAACTAAAATAAAAATAATTATGAAATTAGATTAAAAAAAATTATATATACATATATAATAACAATAAATTCGAGATTCATTTGAAGTAAGATACAAGTATATTAACCATACATCATACCTCAATCAACATTCATTTGAAATAAAAACACGAGCCTCACTTGAATAAGTGTGAGGCTCGAAGATGGTTTTCCGTCTGTTTTGGAAACAAGACTCTATGGAGGAGAAATTATCCGAGGAAGCAGCCGTAATAGAGTTAGTAGGTTTGCATCAGAGAGAAATTGTAACCGTCCAAGTTCAAGTCCACTACTAGCAAATATTGTCCACTTTGGCCCGTTACGTATCGCTGTCAGCCTCACGGTTTTAAAACGCATCTACTAGGAAGAAGTTTTTCCACACCCATATAAGGAATACTTCGATCCTCTTTCCAATCGATGTGGGATCTCACAATCCACTCTTCTAGGGTGCCCAGCATTCTCGCTGCCACACTGCCCGATGTCTGGCTCTGATACCATTTGTAACCGTTCAAGCCCACCGCTAGTAGATATTGTCCACTTTGACCTGTTACGTATCTTGGTCAACCTCACGACTTTAAAACATGTCTACTAGGAAGAAAGCTTTACACTCTTATAAAGAATATTTAGTTCCATATAAGGTTAGTAGGTCTGCATCAGAGAGAAAATTGTAACTGTCAAAGTCCACCACTAGCAAATATTGTCTACTTTGACCCGTTACATATTGTCGTCAGCCTCATGGTTTTAAAAACGCGTCTACTAAGGAGAGGTTTTTTCACACCCATATAAGGAATGTTTCGATCCTCTCTTCAATCGATGTAGGATCTCACAATCCACTCTTCTTGAGGGTGCAACATCCTCACTGGCACACTGCCTGTTGTCTGGCTCTGATACCATTTGAAACCGTTCAAGCCCACCGCTAGTAGATATTGTCCGCTTTGACCTGTTACGTATCTTGGTCAGCCTCACGGTTTTAAAACATGTCTACTAGAGACAGGTTTCCACACCCATAAGGAATGCTTCGACCCTCCCTTCAATTGATGTGGGATCTCACAATCCACTCTTCTTGAGGGTCAAAATCCACGCTGGCACACCGCCCGATGTCTAGCCCTGATACCATTTGTAACAGCCCAAACTCATTGCTAACAGATATTGCCGTTTTAGGCCATTACGTATCACGGTCAGCCTCACAGTTGTAAAACGTGTTTACTAGAAGAAAGTTTTTACATCCTTATAAAGAATGTTTCGTTCCACTCTCCAACCGATATAGGGTCCCACAGAAATCGTAAAAATACCCGAGAAAATTGAGTTAGGAGTGAGTAGATGAGTGTTGATTCATTAAAAGCACCACACCAACCCCATAACTTCCCCACCTCCCAGCTCTTAATTTCCATTCATATTATAAATTTTATGTCCCACTTTCTTGGGAATCCAAACCCTAATCGTGTGGGAGAGGGAAGATGGAAGTGGTGAGAAGATCAGTGAAAAAGGAAGAAGAAGAAGAACAACAAGACATGAACAAGAACGTAATGGTTAACCATATGGCTCAAATGGGTTTTAGGGTTTTGGGATTTGTGTTGAGCTTAGTGGCAGCCATTGTCGTGGGACTCAACAAACAGTCCAAGGTTGTTCCTCTTACTGTCTCCCTCAACCTCCCTCCTTTGGATTATACTCTCACCGCTAACTGGCATTACTTGTCTGCTCTCGTGTAAGTCTTTTCTCTCTCCCGCTCCGTTTTTTCTTTCTATACCTTCATTTTCTTCTTCCGAGTTTAAATCGAACTCGGTACGAAGATTTGAATGTCTGCCCTTTTAAAACATGTTTGTTTTAATGTTTTTTTTCGATATTATCACTCAAATAGTGATTTCTTATGTTTTTTGTTTAGCTGAAGATTTAAACTCGTGACGGTTTAGTTGAAGATGATTAGTATGTTGAGGATTACATTGGTTAATTTAGTAGAAGATCATGAGTTTATAAGTGAGAAATACTATCTCTATTAGTATGAGACCTTTTCGGGAAGCCACGAGAGCTTATGCTGGTCAATATCATACCATCATCGAGAGTCATGATTCTTAACATAGTATCAAAGTCGTGCCCTAAACTTAGTCATGTCAAAAGTAACTAAAGTGTCGAACAAAGGGTTTACTTTGTTCGAGAGCTCTAGAGAAAGGAGTCGAGTCTCGATTAAGGGGGAGGCTATCTAGATTTAAACGTGATTTGTGGACGTCAATAAAATAAAGGAGGTGATATTATTTCGGGTTTTCAAAAAATTTAATTTTTAGGTAGAATTAGAATTAATAATAATTGAAAATAATGAATATGGTCGGATATTTGTTAAAAATATAAATACGGTCAACAGGTTAGTTTTTGTACTTTTACAAGCAAAATAATTAAACGTTTGGTGTTATATTGTGTTAAGTATAGCTATTATGAATTTGGCACCTTGACACGTTGGATATTCGTATACATATAGATAAACGTGAAGGTGGTATTGGATTAAAAGTGTATCGTGTTTTTTAGGTATCTTTTAGCGACGAATGTGATAGCATGTTCGTACAGCTTCCTATCGTTTGTTTTTATGTTAAAAAACAAGAACAAGGACAACATCTTAGCGTTATTGGTAATCGTTCTCGACACGGTGATGGTGGCGCTGCTCTTCTCCAGCAGCGGAGCTGCGGCAGCGGTCGGAGTCATTGCGTACCACGGGAACTCACACGTGCAATGGAATAAAGTGTGCGATGTATATGGTAGATTTTGCAAGCAAATGGCAGCGTCTACTGTGCTCTCTCTTGCTGGTGCTGTAGTATTTATGTTGCTAGTTGTGTTGGCTTCTGTGGGCCTCCAGAAGAGGCCCAAATAAATGGGCCGGGATTTGGGCCTATATTTAAAGCTTCTTCACAGCCCATCTAAATGGGCTTTGGCTCTGTTCCTCACAGCCCAATTTAAAGGTTAGGTTATCAGTTATGGAATTGAAAATGTTACAAGAAGACTATATATGCATTATATTTTTATTTATCTCAATCTCTTTTTCTCTTAAAAAAAAAAGAAAAATAAATAAATTATTTATCAACCGAGCGTAGTTCAATCATTAAAATATTTAATATTTTTATTAAAATTCGAGCTTCAAAAAAAATTTATGCACCATATTTAAAACGTAAATAAAAAAAAAACGTATATTAATTTTAACGCAACGATACAATAAAAAAATAATTTTTTGCAGGAATTATTTTATTATTACTATTAATTCTAAGCTACTAAGTTTTAGGCATATCTATGTATATTCTTAATTAATACATTATTAATTTAAATAACTTATTTTAAATATTTTTATTAGTATCATTTGACTTTAGTGTTTAATGCGAAAATTAAAGCATTTAATAATAATAAATTATTTATGAGCTTGATGTGTTTCGTGGCATAATATTTGACTTTAATGATGTATTATAATAATAAATTATGTTTGAATTTTGAAACGTAAATAGAAATGGCTATAACATTAATTAATTAATTAAATTGAAAATGAGTGTCACCCACCAAGTAATGAACATAACTGCTCTGATCAACCACCTTGGCCACCATCTATTTAATTTTCCCACATTTTCTCTTCCACATTTTCCCATCATCCAAACACTCTTCTTCTTCTTCTTTCTCTCAATTGAACAGAGTAATGAGTGGTGGTGGGAAGTTGGAAGGGGTTCTTAGGGTTTTGGGATTTGGGTTAACTTTGGTGGCAGCCATTGTTGTGAGGCTTGACAAAGAAACAAAAGTGGTTCCTTTTTCTATCTCCCCCAACCTTCCTACTTTCGACGTTGTTGTGGTCGCTAAGTGGCATTACTTGTCTGCTTTTGTGTAAGCTTCTCGTTCTTTTTTTTTTTTTTTTTTTTTTAATATATATATATATATATATAACTGATACAGAACCCAACCAACCAGACCCTCCTTAACATATGATGATGATGATGATCTCTATCACTGTGGGAGAACTGGAGGAGCTATGGCGCGCGTGTTGTACGATTGGCAGTGGCTGCATTTCTGCCCGATTATGTGAAAGCACGCTTCAGTCGTGTCGTTGCAGTCGTTGCACAAAATCCATACCTGCAAAACGTAGCTCTAATTTTCTAGTTCTGATATCATGAGAGTTTTCAGAAATGGAGAAAAAAGGTTCAAGTAAAGGGAAAACAGTAAGCATTAGGCGTTTCTTTTGTACCATTGATTCATATTTAAGTGTTCATAACAAGTAAGCATCAGGTGTATGTAAAAGATAATGTCCAGAAAACAAAGATTCAAGTTGGCTGATTCAATCAGCCAACAATCTTCAGGTAAATATAACGATACGAAAGAGGACAAGGGGTTGAAGACAGCAATATAATCAGCCAACAATCTTCGGGTAAATATAAGGATACGAAAGACGACAAGGGGTTGAAGACAGTAATATAATCAGCCAACAATCTTCGGGTAAATATAACAATACNCTCGAGACCACTTACCGCTGATTTTGTGTAAGCCTCGCCTCTCTTCTTTGTTCTTTCTACGTTTTAGTCTTTCAAACTCACTCGAGATGTAACAACTCAAGCCCACTACTGCCTTCGAAAGTGAGTGCCGCACAATCGCCGCAAGAACAAATTGGCTTAGCTCACTTGTCATTGGAAAGTGANTGATACAAAAGAGGACAAGGGGTTGAGAACAAGGAGTTGAAGACAGTAAATATAATCAGCCAACAATCTTTGGGTAAATATAACGATACGAAAGACGACAAGTGGCTGAAGACANTGATTGTGTCAAGTAGTATCAGAAACATGAAGTTAGTCGAGTTCGAACCTCGAATCCAACCTCTCTCAAATGTTGAACTATGTTTCTTTCTCCGTATTTGAGCTATGTTTATGTTAGCAACCGTGTATTGGTAGTAAACATTAAAAATATATGTTTTGTTGTGAAGGTACCTTTTTGCGGCCAATGTAATTGCAAGCTTATATGGACTACTGTCGTTGGCTATTTCATTAGCAAACAAGAACCGAAGCAATATATTAGCTTTGCTGATCACCATTCTCGACCTTGTGATGGTGGTGCTGCTCTCTTCCAGCGCCGGGGCCGCCATAGCCATTGGAATTATCGGCTACCACGGTAACTCGCACGTGCGGTGGAACAAAGTGTGCGATACATTTGGTAGATTCTGCAAGCAAGTGGCAGCTGCTTCTGCTCTCTCCCTTGCTGGAGCCATCGTCTTCATGCTGTTAGTTATATTGGTTGTTGTGGGCCTTCAAAAGAGGCCCAAATAAATGGGCTTTCGGCCCTCTTTCTCAAATAAATTTTCTATCTTACTTCCAAATAATTCGATAAAAATATGATGCATGTCTAATAGAGAATTTTGGTATTGTATTTGACCATATAATCCAAATTTATATCTCATAGATCAGTTCTTTTTCTTGAAAAAAATAATAATTCACGAACCTATTAGACACAAAATTGAAAGTTAAAAAACGTAATACACTTCAAAAAAGTTTAGAAACCAAACCGAACTTCACTAAGGTCGCCCGCCCCAAAGTATTATATCATACCCAAAAAGGGGAAAAACGATACATTTTCAAACATGAGCCTAAAAAACGATACATATTGAAAAAAACTCGTGTCGATGAGACTGAACAGCAAAAATCAGAAGAAACTAAGAAAGAAATGAGCAACAAAAGCAAGGGAAGAAGAGAGAAGATATGATATAACAATGAAAAATAAAGATATTCACTCCAAAGTTAGTATATTGTATGGTTACAAATTCATTATACCTGGGTTTCTTTAAGACCCCACCAATGGAGGAAGAAGAATTAACAACCTGAAAAAACAACAGTTTCCAAGATTCCACAACCCAATTACTCAGAAATGCAATCTTTGAAGTGATATTAATGGGAGATATATATATATATATATATATAACTGATACAGAACCCAACCAACCAGACCCTCCTTAACATATGATGATGATGATGATCTCTATCACTGTGGGAGAACTGGAGGAGCTATGGCGCGCGTGTTGTACGATTGGCAGTGGCTGCATTTCTGCCCGATTATGTGAAAGCACGCTTCAGTCGTGTCGTTGCAGTCGTTGCACAAAATCCATACCTGCAAAACGTAGCTCTAATTTTCTAGTTCTGATATCATGAGAGTTTTCAGAAATGGAGAAAAAAGGTTCAAGTAAAGGGAAAACAGTAAGCATTAGGCGTTTCTTTTGTACCATTGATTCATATTTAAGTGTTCATAACAAGTAAGCATCAGGTGTATGTAAAAGATAATGTCCAGAAAACAAAGATTCAAGTTGGCTGATTCAATCAGCCAACAATCTTCAGGTAAATATAACGATACGAAAGAGGACAAGGGGTTGAAGACAGCAATATAATCAGCCAACAATCTTCGGGTAAATATAAGGATACGAAAGACGACAAGGGGTTGAAGACAGTAATATAATCAGCCAACAATCTTCGGGTAAATATAACAATACGAAAGACGACAAGTGGCTGAAGACAGTAATATAATCAGCCAACAATCTTCGGGTAAATATAACGATACGAAAGACGACAAGTGGCTGAAGACAGTAATATAATCAGCCAACAATCTTCGGGTAAATATAACGATACGAAAGACGACAAGTGGCTGAAGACAGTAATATAATCAGCCAACAATCTTCGGGTAAATATAACGATACGAAAGACGACAAGTGGCTGAAGACAGTAATATAATCAGCCAACAATCTTCGGGTAAATATAACGATACGAAAGACGACAAGTGGCTGAAGACAGTAATATAATCAGCCAACAATCTTCGGGTAAATATAACGATACGAAAGACGACAAGTGGCTGAAGACAGTAATATAATCAGCCAACAATCTTCGGGTAAATATAACGATACGAAAGACGACAAGTGGCTGAAGACAGTAATATAATCAGCCAACAATCTTCGGGTAAATATAACGATACGAAAGACGACAAATGGCTGAAGACAGTAATATAATCAGCCAACAATCTTCGGGTAAATATAACGATACGAAAGACGACAAATGGCTGAAGACAGTAATATAATCAGCCAACAATCTTCGGGTAAATATAATGATACAAAAGAGGACAAGGGGTTGAGAACAAGGAGTTGAAGACAGTAAATATAATCAGCCAACAATCTTTGGGTAAATATAACGATACGAAAGACGACAAGTGGCTGAAGACAGTAAAATAATCAGCCAACAATCTTCGGGTAAATATAACGATATGAAAGACGACAAATGGTTGAAGACAGTAATATAATCAGCCAACAATCTTTGGGTAAATATAACAATACGAAAGACGACAAATGGCTGAAGACAATACTATAATCAGCCAATAATCTTTGGGTAAATATAACGATTCGAAAGACGACAAGTAGCTAAAGACGGTAATATATGGAAAAAGAACCTTTTTGTCACGATATTCCTCCGGCATGACTGTTGCTTCAATCTAAACACATGGCAGATAAAACATTACAAGTCAAGAGATGATTAAGGAAAAAACTCACAAAACATGCTTGAACTTTTTTATTTTTACCTCCTCGTCTAATTGTTTCCACGCTTTGGACATGTCGATAACCGACTTAGAGCAAATTGGACAGCAGTATCTGGGTTATGCCACAAATTCTCATTATACATCGATTATGCATCGTATTATGGCTTTCAAACTAATGAAACAAAGACGAGCTTTACGACTTACTTATCACGTATTATCATCTCGAAGTAACATTCGCGATGCATCGTGTGTCCACATTTCATAACAGCAACGTCTTTCAGCGAGTCGAAGAGGTACTGTAATAAAGACCCAGCATGGAGGTGTGAGGATGTAAATATGGGAATTCAATTTCGAAGGCTCGAAAGAACAGGAAAAGGCTGGAGAAAGACCTCATAACATATTGGACAATGGTGCTGCATAGAGTTCTCGATACACGAATGATTGTCACGCAAATTCACGGAGTAACATGATCCTTTTAAGAATACAATGGCAGAGAAGGTTAACAGATGGTATAGTGAATCTAGAACTGCAAAAACAGAGAGCTTAACCCACATAGTTTTTAAAAGAACATTACACCAAAGATCCAATACTTTCAGAAGGACATAATAATCAACTAATATTTTAAGGAAAATGTAAGCAAATCGAAGAATTAAACAGAACGACGATCATCAATAAACGGGGGTGCAGAGACAAACACGAATTCAACTGATACTAATCAAATTCCTTTGAAAAGTAGAAAGATTTACCACACTTCTTGCAATGAAAATAGTTTTCTTGACCGCCAACCCTGTTTACATGAGGTTGATAAACTCAAAAGACTTGATTTGATAAACTTTAAATGATCAAAAAAGGGAAAATTAGAAAAAAATTCAATGAATTCAAACTAACCTACAAATCCCACAATCCTCACAGTGGAACTGCCCCTTCTCAATCTGCAGAGAAGCATGGAAATCATGAAGGAAATGTACAAACATACAACACCAATTCTTGCTATTAAACTCCAAGTAAACACACGCTTAATGAATAAAAAAACAAGAACTAAGAATCATAATATTTACATCATCATCATAGAATTTGCATATTTCACAGAAATACTCCCCCATATTAACCCCACAATTCGTGCAAACTCGAGCAACCTGCAAATCGTGGTAAATAGTAACAAAAAAAAGTCGACAGTCAGTTAAATATGAAAAAAGAAAAACAATTGCCTCCACAGCTCTAGGACATGTTTATGACTTTACAGTGCTTAAAAACGAAGTATTAAAAACATATTTTTAAGTAATTGGATAGTCGTTCCGAACAAACTCTTTAGACAAGATCAAAACTCAAAAGGGTAAAGACAGAAATAATATTCACATACTGGCTGCTCCGTGTCACAAACCGCACAGACGACCTGATTCAGGTTTAGGAAAAGATATCAATCGACTGTCATTGCATACTTCACGCATAAGAGTGAATAATCCATGAAAGGAATGACATAAAGATATATAAAACCATACTTGTTTAACATCGAAACGGTTGAGTTCATGACGATCAAAGGGTCTGGTCATCACACTCTAATGCATCAAAGAATGAAAAACGTAAGCAAAAGTAAACCAGAAAGTAAAGAACAACAATCGATAACAAGAACAGACCGTAGCTTCGTTATGGCAATGGCGACAGGGGTAGATTTCATTACAACATGGGGCTCGAATCTTACATCTCCTGCGATAATGCTTGCATCTAAAAACAACCCACAAATCAAAAACAGAACTCAAATCAAGAAAACCCCAGTTCAAGAATCTTTACATAGAGCATCAAATGAACGAAAAGAAACAAAAGGGGCAACGAAAAAAGAAATGGAGAATTGGGTTTTTACCCATAGCCCATCTTCCCAAAATCGAAACGATCATCGGCTGAGACTTCCATTGAAAGGTCAGGCGGAGAGGGAAGAGAGGCGACGGAAGAGCTTCTTAAAAGGGAAAGAAGGGCTGTTTGGTTGTCGATTCAATATCTCCCCAAAAGGAAATGTTAATGATGGAGACCCCAAATTTATATCCACCTTCTGCATCTCGATTTGCAATTTTCCTGCATAAAAAATTAGCAAAGATAAAGCGCTTGCAATAAATTATATTAAATCTCAAGAAACGCCCACTTCAAGAGAGAGAAAGAGAGAGAAACCGTAAAGGATAAGGTGGGTCGAAGGCTGACATGGGAAGGTGAAAGGGGGAGGCGCCGAAATTTTAGCGAATGGGGAATTCAATGAAGGGTAAGAACTGGTAAGCCAAGAAACTGATTGGGGCATTTTAACAAACACTTTGAAGGCAACGAGGATTCCAAAACTTCTCTCGTCACTTTTTCTTTCTTGGGTTTGGAGAAAGAAACTTCTTCTTCCCTCACTTGATGGAGAAGAGGAGGGGAACAGAATGAGAATCCCAATGCAATTCAGTTCAGTAACTCTGGAAGTCATTACCGTATAAAACAAGTTTTTTCTTGTTTTTTTTTGGTCTCGATCTCATGCATTCAAAACATTTTTTTTTGTTTCGATGTCCTATATAGAAATTTCCATTCGGGTCCGACCACTTACCAACCACAAGAGAAAGAGTGAGAAGATATTTCTATCCTATAACTAAACGAGACCAAGAATATGACTACCAAGAATATTCAAGTCATACTGAAATTAGCAATCGAGCATATAAAACAGGTTGTAATACCACGAGAAAGTTATCGAAGAGGACGTCTTAGTTAGTTTGTGAGATCCTATATCAATTGGGGGGGGGGAGAACAGAGAAAAAAAAAGTCTAAAGAGGACAATATCGGTTAACAATGGACTTGAGTCGTTGCAAATAATATCTAAGTCAGACACCAGGCGGTGTACTAGCTAGGAGGCTGAACCCCCAAAGAGAGGTGGACACGAGGTGGGGTGCCAATGGTGGAACCCTATAGAATTATTTCAAACTCAAATAATAATATATATTTAATTATTCAAATTTAATTTAATAAAAATTGATTTTCTTACAGTAAAAAATGATTTTGAATAATTAATAATTGAAAACAATAAATTTAATAAAAACATAGTTATTTATGTTTGATAAAATATTTTAAAATTAAATTAAAATTTAGACGATAGTTAAAATTTCAGTTTATAATATATAATAAACCATAACACAAGTGGTAATTATAAAATTAATCATTATTAATTAATTTTCAAACATAATTAAGCTTATAATTTTATTTTACAATATCATATAATTTATAATATAATATTTTAATTCAATAAAAATAAATAAATTTAATTTATAACCTTAAAATATTATATTTATATTTTCACAAATTATTATTTCACTATTTTTCTCCATTTTACTAATTATTAAAATATTAAAAGTCGTTCAGAAATTCTTTTAAACCCAAAAAAAAAAAAAGAAAAAAGGTTAAAGGGCATTTTTGGAATTACACTTTTTCTTTTTTCTTCGTGGAAACAGTTTCCAAAGTTGTGACACGGAGAGCTTCAAATCCTCCATTTTCGACCTTCAAAGGAACGAGAAAGACGGATCGGTAATGGCCATGGAGGAGGGGGAAAGAACCCTAACCAACCAAATTCCGCTCATACGATCTTCATCATTCCAACGCGATTATAACAGCATCGATCAACCACAACGAAAAACTGACCTCTCCGCTTTGATTTGCTTTCTTCTTTGCTCTCGATCTCTCCCTCTTCATTGTTAAAGCGGGAGAGATCCAATTTTTCCTTCCTGTTCTCCGCTGCCTGTTCTTCTCCATTTTGCCTCCAGTCGCCGACGTTCATCGCCTCAACCATGGGCTGCGGAGAGTCGAAACTTGCTGTGGCCACCGCCGATGGTAGCCTCCCCCGCAAGAAATCTAGTGCCAGCCGAACCAAGAGCAGTCGCAAAGCCGTCGATGGATCGAAGAGCGGCGCCGATTTACCTGTGGCTGATTTGAAGGTCGGTGAGGAGAAAATCGACGGCGATGTGAAGGTTAAATCGGATAACAAAATGGAGCAGCGAGTAGAGGAGAAGAGCGATGTGCAGAAAATTGACGGCTCTGTGAAGATTGAAACGAAGAACAAGCCTGAGCAGCAAGAAGAGAAGAAGAGCGATGAGGAGAAAATCAATAGCGCTGTGAAGATTGAAACGGAGAACAAGACTGAACAGCAAGAAGCGAAGAAGAGCGTTGAGGAGAAAATCAGTAGCGCTGTGAAGATTGAACCGGAGATCAAGACAGAGCAGCAGGAAGAGAAGAAGAGCGTTGAGGAGAAAATAATCAGTAGCGCTGTGAAGATTGAACCGGTGAACAAGACAGAGCAGCAGGAAGAGAAGAAGAGCGTTGAGGAGAAAATAATCAGTAGCGCTGTGAAGATTGAACCGGTGAACAAGACAGAGCAGCAGGAAGAGAAGAAGAGCGTTGAGGAGAAAATAATCAGTAGCGCTGTGAAGATTGAACCGGTGAACAAGACAGAGCAGCAGGAAGAGAAGAAGAGCGTTGAGGAGAAAATAATCAGTAGCGCTGTGAAGATTGAACCGGTGAACAAGACAGAGCAGCAAGAAGAGAAGAAAAGCGATGAGGAGAAAATCAATAGCGCTGTGAATATTGAATCGAAAAACAAAACGGAGCAGCGAGAAGAGAAGAAGAACGGGGAGGAGAAAATCAATAGCGCTGTGAAGATTGAACCGGAGAACAAAACGGAGCAGCGAGAAGAGAAGAAGAACGGGGAGGAGAAAATCAATAGCGCTGTGAAGATTGAACCAGAGAACAAAACAGATCAACGCGAGGAAAAGAAGAGCAATGGCGATGCGGCGGAGGTCCAGCAAGTGGAGAAGGAGGTAGCGAAAACAGAGAAGAAAATAACCGGCGACGGCGAGAAGAAGGAGAAGGACGTCGTTAATGGCGGTACTGTTGAAAAACAGGTGGCCGGCGAGACGAAAACAGAGAAGGACGCTGTTGTTAAGGGTGGTGGAATCGAAGTAGAGCAGGGAGTTAAACCTGCCAAAGAGAAGCAATTGGCCGGAGAAACGAAGGACGAGAAGAAGGAAGGCAGCAACAATGGCGTCGTCGTCGTCGAACAAGTAATCAAACCTGTTGAAGAACCGAAAATTGGTGAGTAAAATTTTGACACAAAGCAACCAAATTATTTCCAACTTATTTCACAAAAGGATTATTTGAAGTAATCAATCATGTGGACAGGAGAAGGAGAAGGAGAGGCAGTGAAAGTGAAAGAAGCAGCAGAAGCACAAAGCTCAGGCAGTCCCCTTCCCACACAGGAGAAGACTGTGAAAGATGCCAATGTCTGCTAATTATTGCTCATATTATTATCATATGAACACTTATTATTATTTTACTATAAGATTGAATTATGTGAATGTTTCATCTTATGCAGGAAAATGCAGCTGATTTGGCAGTGAAGGAAAAGAAATAGATGACCAAAAGTGGAAAAGAAACCGATTGTTGATGATGTTGTAAAGATCATAAAATGTTGATCATTTTTTATTATGTTAATAACAACTCCTCTGCCTCCAAATATCCACCATTTATATTTAACCATAATATCTACGCTTTGAAACTAAAATCCAACTTCTTATGTTAATATCAATTTCATTTCTGAATAATTATTTGCTTTTTTACTTTTTATTTTTAAAATTAAGTTCATAATTTTTTCTATCATTTTATTTTATATTTTCTTTGGTCCGTGGGTATATTTTAAACATTTTTCTCTCCCACCACATCCTCAAATTCAACCCCTAAGAACTTTAATAAAACCATTGAATTTAATAATAAAAAGGAAAAGTAGGAGAACTCATACCTATCGAATTTGAGTGTAGCTAATTTGATAGAGCTGTTTGCCATGTAAGGGGCATCTGGGTACAATTGGCACCCCCAAGGCATAGGGTTTATACTCACTTTTTATATGAGGACACCCTCCCTTGATAGAGTGTAGCTCAAGGCATAAGATTTCTCAAGTTTTTGCTTAGCTCATATGGTAAGGGCACAANAAAGTTTACAATATAATTAAGTTTGATTAATTTATAAATTATCTACAAAATAACTTTGCCAAAGTCGTCGAATTTCAATAAATTTAGTTCTAATATCGTGCCAAGTTTAAAGTAAATACAAATATTTTTTAAAATAATTTTTTGAATGAGCACAAAATGATGAAATAGTTTAAGTTGAAAATTTAGGAAGGATAAATAATTCATCCCGAAGTTTTAAAAAAATAGTTTTTACTTTAAACTAATTCAGTCTAAAAAATAATTTTTAGAATTTAAAAACTAATTTTTAGAATTTAATTAATAACTGAAATGTTTCGTTGATTAAAAAAAAATTACAAAAAAGTGAGAAAACACAAAATTTTCAAAAATCAAAACTGGAAAACCAAGTCTAATCTAATAACCACTTAGTTTTCTTTTGCTCTCAATCAAATTTCAAGAAAAAAAAAAAAAAAAAAAAAAAAAAAAAAAAAAAAAAAAAAAAAA